>NC_090266.1:116791078-117092616 GCF_040414725.1 Anabrus simplex
TATTTCCGAGAAACGTCCAGGCAATAACACAGCACCTACCCTTTCATTTTTATCCTACAGCAAACGGAATTTTCATTTTAAACGAAACTGCTTGAAAGTAATAATTTCTTCCTGGCCTTTTTTCTAGTTATGTAGGATTTTCATTAATGTAGATTCAGCCCAGATTTACGGCCGGATGTCCTTCCTGACACCAACCATATGTGAACGGTTGCATTCACTATTGTATGTTTCTGTAGGGTTATGTGTTCTCTGTAAATGGAGATGAGTATTAAGACAATGACGAACACCTAGCCACCGAGTTAGAGGAGTTAACCAGACGCGCCTTAACTCTCTGGTCTGGCCGGGAGTCGAACCCGAGATCCTATGAACCCAAGTCCACTACGCTGACCATTCAGCTAAAGAACCATGCCTTATAAATAAATAAATAAATAACTAAATAAAAATAAATAAATAAATTAATTAATTAAATAAATAAATAAAATAATGCTATTTGTTTAATATAGCTTTAATTTCTATAGATTTCAAGATATATCGGATTGTATTAATTTTGTCCGCTTAAGAAGCGCTGTAACATCTCGGAAGTCAACGATACGGAGCTGGCGCATTTCAGCTTCAAATGTCAGCGACCTTATCTAGGATTGAACCAACTATTAAAACAGAAGAATGATGACTTTGCCACGGAGCTCGGCAAAAGTAATGAATTCTGTCAAGTTCTTAAGTTCGGTGGAATAGCAAGTTAAGGGTAAGAAAATATCACCTGTTCCCTTATTTTCAGTGCTCTGCGTTCCCTTCGCATTTCACTCATAGCTCATCATCACTCTGAACTCTCTCACCCAAATATTAACCACAGAAATAGCCCGGACGACGAAACACGCGCCTATAAGCAAGGCTTGTGTTGTTAATGAGATCCGTGGTTCGAGCTGTCCTGCCTGCCATCTTGTGTGAGGGTTTCCCATCACTCACTTCAAGCAGCTGCTGGGATAGTCGCTTTTCCATTACATTATTTCTTTAAGAGCAATGGGCACCTGTAGGTCTCCTTCTGACAGTTAAGTGTAGCAATCAGCCACTGTTACTGTAGTGTCAGTAGTTGGATGGACACCTGTAGGGTTTAAAAATCTTTTCTTTCTTTCTTAATCCGTTTAACCTCCAGGGTTGATTTCCTCGGACTCAGCGAGGGATCTCACCTCTAACGCCTCAAGGGCAGTGTCCTGGAGCGTGAGACTTTGGGTTCGGAGGATACAGCTGGAGAGGAGGACCAGTACCTCGCCCAGGGGGCCTCACATGCTATGTTGAACAGGGGCCTTGTGGGTGGCATGGGAAGATCGGACGGGATACACCATGAAGAGGAAAGGAAGCGGCCGTGGTCTTAAGTTAGGTACCATCCCGGCATTTGCCTGGAGGAGAAGTGGGAAACCACGGAAAACCACTTCTAGGTTGGCTGAGGTGGGAATTGAACCTCTACTGAGATGACCTCTTGAGGCTGAGTGGACCCCGTTCCAGCCATCGTACCACTTTTCAAACTTCGTGGCAGAGCCAGGAATCGAACCCGGGCCTCCGGGGATGGCACGTAATCACACTAACCACTACACCACAGAGGCGGGCACAAGGTTTACAAAATATAATACCAATAATGTTTCCGGTATTTGTTTTACGCCCCACTAATTACCTTTGTGGTTTTGAGAGGTGCCGAGCTGTCACGATTCTTTCCCCCAGGAATTTTCTTACTTCCTTGTACAGTAAGTCTACCTATATAAGGATTTATTATCGAGATTCTGTATTTCGATTTTCAAGCATCACTCGCAAGTCACCCTACAAGCCAGCATTCAGAGTAGCTTTCTCGTATCATACATGGGATGTATGGATTCGAATCATTATAGAAACTACATTTTCTTCCTTTTCCTGCGCTTCTCTGTATTTCCTTAAGAGAATGCCCCGGATTTTCATTAACATGCTATTACTATTATTTGCCTGAAGCGAATAAAAGAAATATCCTTGCCATCGATGTCTTTTGAAAATCCACAGCCTGTTTCCAGTCATTCGACCGGGTCAGGAATGGAATTAATGAAGCCCCCATCTAGCAGCGAGGATGGGAATTGTGCCGGCTGCCGAAGCCTGCCGCACTCTTCTAGAATGCCTTTTACTACCCACAAAATATTATGCTCTGTACCTGCCTGGGTCTTAGTCCTTGATACGGTGTCCTTTAGATGAACATTTGCCATCCACACACATCTTGATACGTAGTAATTCGAGCTAGTTGGCTACGCGGTTCGATCAGTGCCACTAACTATTTTCATAGACGTCGATGTGCCGGAATTTTGTCCCGCAGGAGATCTTTTACGTGCAGATAAATCTACCGACACGAGGCTGGAGTATTTGAGCGCCTTCAAATACCACCGGACTGAGTCGGGGTCGAACTCGACAACGTGGGCTCAGAAATCCAGTGTTATACCGTCTGAGCCACTCAGCCAGGCCTTGATAGCAAGCTCCAAACAACCGAGCGAACTGGCCACACAGTGAAGGTCGTGTAGCTGTGACATGAGTGGGTGGGTTAGATCCCCCACAGTCGGCAGCTCCCCGAAGTTTCCGTGGTTTCCTATTTTCACACAATGCAAAGGTTACAACTGAACTCTAAATTCAGGCCGCGGCAGCTACTTCCCCTATCCTAAATCTTCCTTACTTCAATGTTCCAAAACAACTTGTATGTCCTAAAGTGACGTTAAACCATTAGCAAAGAATCGCATAACCTACTGTATTGTTTAAGAATTACGCATTAAAAATATTGTCTACAATAATATAGCCTACATCTAAGAAAATAACACCGGGTTGCAATCTGTGAATTAAAAAACAGATTTGTTTTTGTTGTTATTGATCTTGTTGGTGACGATGATTCAGGAGTCTAGAGTATTCTGTTCAAAATTACTTCCGTACTTCAATTCCGTAACCTGTGTTCTTGTGATGTCTTTCCTGCTGCATACCTGGAATTAATTGGAGCTGGAATTGGGAACAGGAAAACAAAGTAAGCTTGCAGTTTTACGTAACTGTGAGCTTTAGAGATAGGATCTATGGCTTTACGTGGAAACCTAATCACAGGGACGTGAAGTTTTATTAAAGAAATCGCACGTGTTTTGGCCAGGTGTTAATCTGCTATGGTAAGAAGCCAGTGAAATGCTAAGCAGCTATCACGTCTCTGTAGATATCAGGCTTCCAAGACCAAGGAAACTTATCACCATAGTATTTACATATAATTGAGATTAAATCACCATTAAAATCATCCACCTCCGTATGTAACGGGTTATTAGCCTATGTTACCCCTGTAGTCCGAGGGGTACCGGGTTCGATTCTCAGTCAGGTCGGGAATTTTAACCTTGATTGGCTAATTCCTCTGAATGGACTGTGTGCGTGTGTGTGCTTTCTATTGTTATTACTATAAAATTAATTTCAAGGATATCTGATGACGAAATTCAGTCACATACCTCTCGAGTCCATGAAATCGTTCTTTAACGGGTTAAACCGTTCTCGTCTGTGCAAATAAACCTTATTGTGCAGTAGGTGTACACTATGAAACTACTCCTCTGCTGTATTTATTTCAGTCTAATATTTGACTCATAAGTAAATATTCACAATAAAACACACCGTCAAACAATACCGTATTTATAACTACATTAGTGCATGAGACCATATACAGTATTTGAGGGGCACAAGTGGTTAGGAATTAATTCCCTTATTCAGAGGAAAGATATTGAATCCCTAACACTAAGTTGACCGGGCGAGTTGGCCGTGCGCGTTGAGGCGCGCGGCTGTGAGCTTGCATCCGGGAGATAGTAGGTTCGAATCCCACTATCGGCAGCCCTGAAAATGGTTTTCCGTGGTTTCCCATTTTCACACCAGGCAAATGCTGGGGCTGTACCTTAATTAAGGCCACGGCCGCTTACTTCCAACTCCTAGGCCTTTCCTATCCCATCGTCGCCATAAGACCTATCTGTGTCGGCGCGACGTAAAGCCCATAGCAAAAAAACACTAAGTTGGCATTTAAGGGTGCTTAAGTGGGACAGAGACCATAAACGGTAGATATTCAGTCACGCTAAAGAACTGCTTTTAAGAACGGCAAAATTCCGATGTCCCTTAAAATTGGTGTTAGTTGAAAGGACGTTAAACAATGTTATTACAGTATTGTATGGTTTTCAATTAAATAACAACAGACCATTGTCTGACAAAGCAAGATAAGCAGATTGTAGATGTCATTTCCATTCCAGAGAGTTAAGTAGGGAGTAAATTGGGGATATTTCACTTCATATGTCTACTTCTATTTTCTTTTATTTCGTTTAATTCCACCTTGGCTCTCGTTCCTCTCATGTTGTTGACTGAAAGCGGCATTCCTTGTAGGGAGGGAGGAGAGGAGGTGTGTTCCGTAGGCAAGTTCAAAAAACAAGCGTATAGAAAACAAAGGATGAAAATAAACTGGGAACTGCGCCTTGCCAAAACACAGAGGCTAAATCGTTCCAACACTCTTGTCGTTAGAACTAATCACTTTCGTTTGCAAGAAAATAAAACAAAGGAAGCCAATAAAATTACTACAACAAAAAGAGTATTTGTCAGTACGTTACTTGTTTTGATCTTGAGCAACCGTGACTGTGAAACCTAGATGAGCTGAAATTGCTGACGTTCTTTGGGGTGTGTTGTAAGCTGTACAGGTTATCATACAAATAACTCCTAAAAGTATACAGGGTGGCCGAAAACAACGTGTGAACTGGGGATATGAACGTTAGAGCGTTGGTCATGATGATAAATAACTTGAAAGAACGATATCTCGCACCATTGCAATTTTCAAAGACGAAAGTTATGGTCTGCGATAAAAAAGCAGACTCAAGTATGAAAATATTGGTGGGCAACAAAACACTGGAAAATGCTAAAGAATTTAAATATCTCGGAAGCAAAATTACCAAAGATGGAAGAAGCAAGAAGGAAATCAAAAGTAGAATTTTACAAGCCAAATTACTATTTTACAAAAAGAAACGTTTATTCACTACAAATTCCATTAATCTTAAAACAAGAAAAAAAGATGATTGAAAGCGTATGTTTGGAGCATTGCTCTTTTGGTGGACAATTGGAAAGGAAGCAGAAAGAAGGTCAATTCCTTTGAACAATGGTGTTATAGAAGAATGCTAAAGATTAGCTGGTCGGAAAAAATAACGAATGCTGAAGTGTTTAAGAAGGTGGAGGAAAATTATACCTTACGGAAAAGTATAAAGAGGAGGAGTACTAGACTGATAGGAAATATTTTGAGACACCATAGCCTGTTGGAAACGGCATTGGAGGGGATGGTTGAAGGCAAAAGACGTCGAGGAAGACCAATATGCGCAGCAAATCATGTCTGATGTAGAATGCAGAAGCTATGAAGAGATGAAGAGGAAAGCTATGCCGCAGACCAATCGATGGATTGAATAGTTAAGAAGAAGATTACAATTTCATCAGCTGCTCGAGATAACCAATCAGATCAGATCGCAGACGAATAAAATAATCTTTATGAGGGTGTGTTGCTAAATCTGTACGTGGCTAAAGACCAGTTGAAGAAAGAAACTTCGCCCGGGGAGCGGTTTGTATACAGACCTCCGAGCTACGGTGTGTTTGTGTTTGATGCTGATTTCTGGGCATGACTCTCAAGCCGTTCTTAAGTCACGTACAGATTTAGCAACATCGCCGCGCAAAACCCGTTTGAATTCGTCCGCGAAGCGATCTGATTGGCTAACTTCAGAAGCTGATAATGACCACGGCGCGAGATATGGAATTATCTTGTTTCTTTCTTAATCCGTTTACCCTCCAGTGTTGGTTTTTCCCTCGGATTCAGCGAGGGATCCCACCTCTACCGCCTCAAGGGCAGTGTCCTGGAGCGTGAGACATTTGGTCGGGGGTATACAACAGGGGAGGATGACCAGAACCTCGTCCAGGCGGCCTCACCAGCTATGCTGAAAAGGGGCCTTGTGGGGGATGGGAAGATTAGAAGATATGGCCAAGGAACGGGGAAGGAAGTGGTCGTTGCCTTAAGTTATGTACCACCCCGGTATTTGCCTGGAGGAGAAGTGGGAAGTCACGGAAAACCATTTCGAGGACAACTGAGGTGGGAGTCGAACCCTCCTCTACTCAGTTGACCTCACGAGGCTGAGTTGACCCCGTTCCAGCCCTCGTACCACTTTTTAAATTTCGTCGCAGAGCCTGGAATCGAACTCGGGCCTCCGGGGGTGGCAGCTAATCACACTAACCACTCACCACAGAGACGGACTGTCAGGTCTGCAACCAAATAATTTCCGAATGATTGATGAATCCCCGATTCCTATTCAACGCATACAGTATGCATACGGTACTTGGAGAGTTATACCACACGCAATCGGAGTTTTGGCCTAGTGGTCACCGTACCTGTTTGCGAAACTCGAAGACGTGAGGTCGAGTCTCGTCGCAGCTATGTTTCTTGTACAAAATAAATCAATATTCGAGGGAACTTGAAGGTAGAAATGGGAACAAAAGTATTACGCAAATTTCAGTACCCCTTATTTTCTACCTGAAATTAATATCGGCCTAAACGTTCTTACAGTTACTGCTGGATATATGCAGTGTATATTCACAGTTCAAAAGAGTTAGGGGAACATGTTTTGTAACGTCTGGTATGTGAACGTTAATTTCGTAGATAGGGTTCCGATGGTCGTACAGCATACCATGAGACCTCAACTACTCAGGGTATGTCAAATCGAAGTCATACTCCATCTGTAGGCGTAGCCATGCATTAAACTGTCAGGTGACCCCTCAAAACAAAGTGAATAGCGGTGCGCCCGTGTGTCGTTGTGAGGTACACAGACTACTGCTGTCATTTGAGCACGTTGTATGTCAACGAGCACATCCCATGAGACATCTTAACGAGGTTTAAGTCGCAAGGGCCGTCACTTTGATCCAGGAAGGATGGACTTTCCGTCGTGTTGCTGTGGATCTCAATGTCTCTCCGTCAGTTATTCACCGCTTGTGGAATCGCTACAGTGAGACAGGTCAGTTCAAAAGGGGGGTTGGACAAGTTCGTGGACATATGACAACCCCACAGGATGACCGATATCTGACCATCTGTGCGTTGCGGCATCATTCAGCAACTGCCAGAGAGCTGCAACAAGACCTCAGGAGGGTCACTGGAATCACGGTGTCTGTCCAGACAGTAAGGAACAGGTTAAGAGAAGTATCCTTACGACTCAGACGTCCTGTTCAAGTGCCCTGTTTAACGCAGTTACATCGCGCAGCTCGCGTGACCTTAAATAAGGTACAGCCCCAGCATTTTCCTGGTGTGAAAATGGGAAACCACGGAAAACCTTCTTCAGGGCTGCCGACAGTGGAAATCGAACCCGCTATCTCCCGGATGCAAGCTCACAGCTGCGCGCCCCTATCCGCACGGCCAACTCGCCCAGTCGCCTTCTGCTTACCCGTACCACGTCAACTGGCAACTTCGCCAATGGGGACCTATGTTGTTCACAGACGAGTCCAGATTTTCCCTGACATAGCGTGATTGACGTCAACGTGTATGGGGACGCCGTAGTGAGCAGTACATCCCAAATGTCCAGGAAAGCGATGGATTCGAACAAGCTTATGTGATGGTGTGGGGTGGCATCAGTATTGATGTCCGTACGGATCTTGTCGTCGTCCGTGGTAATCTTACCGCTGCGGAGAACATCGAACAGATACTGCTACAACATGTGTTGGTTGCTGCATACGGTGTTGGCCCTGAATTCATACTCATTATTCCACTCCCTAACTCCTCTTCCTTCTTCTTCTTCTTCTTCTCTGTAGCTTCCAGGGTCGGTTTTTCTCTCGGACTCAGCGAGGGATCCCACCTCTACCGCCTCAAGGGCAGTGTCCTGGAGCTTCAGAC
This sequence comes from Anabrus simplex, assembly GCF_040414725.1. Classification (NCBI taxonomy): domain Eukaryota; kingdom Metazoa; phylum Arthropoda; class Insecta; order Orthoptera; family Tettigoniidae; genus Anabrus; species Anabrus simplex. The sequence goes on from NC_090266.1 coordinate 116,798,979, forward strand.
TCTGGGTCAGGGGAGACAACTGGGAAGGATGACCAGTACCTCGCCCAGGCGGCCTCACCTGCTATGCTGAACAGGGGCCTTGCAGGGGGATGGGAAGAATGGAACGGAGAGACAAGGAAGGGGGAACGAGGAGGACGTGGCCTTAAGTTAGGTACCATCCCGACATTTGCCTGGAGGAGAAGTGGGAAACCCCGGAAAACCACTTCCAGGATGGCTGAGGTGGGAATGGAACCCACTTCTAGTCAGTTGACCTCCAGAGGCTGAGTGGACCCCGTTCCAGCCCTCGTACCACTTTTCTAATTTCGTGGCAGAGCCGGGAATCGAACCCGGGCCTCCGGGGGTGGCAGCTAATCGCACTAACCACTACACCACAGAGGCTAAACGAATATTTGCCCCAGTTTGTCCTCCTGAATACCAAATTTATCTTCTCCTTTTTAAAACACTATACAGGCTTATTTATCTACTAATGTCATTCCACGCCATCTCTCTGCTGACAGTTCTGAACACACCGCTTAGACGAGCAGCTCGTCTCCTTTCTGCCAAGTCTTCCCAGCCTAAATTCGGCAACATTTTCGTAACGCGACTTTTTTTTTTGAAATAACCCAGAAAAAGTCACGCTGCATTTCTTTGGATTTATTTTTTCGAAGCAAGTAATACTGTTGAGGGTCCCATTAACTGGAACAATACTGTAACTGAGGTCTTACCAGACAATTATGTGCCCCCTCCCTCGCATCTTTATTACAATCGCTAAATAACCTCATAACTATGTGAAGTGATATCTAACCTTTATATACAGTCCCGTTAATGTGTTTGTCCCAAGTGAATGTTAACACCTGGGTACTTATGATGATCTTCATGAGGAACTTTCACATCATCAATGCAGTATCTAATTAAATCTTAAAAGACTTTACCTCTTTGTGAAACTCACAACCTGAGATTTCATCCCGATAATCATCATACCATTACCTGCTGTTCATCCCACAATATTGTCGAGGTCTTCTTGCAGTCACTCAGAATCTTGTTACTTTGTACCAGGGGTTCTCAAACTGTGGTACGCGCACCAGCGCTGTTACACGTGCCTTCAGATACCGGTACGCACGATTGGTAGAAATATACTGTACAATTTGTTAAATTAACAAAAGTACACTTTTTCTTCTTTACTTCAATATTCGCAGCCTCTTTATTATTATTATTATTATTATTATTATTATTATTATTATTATTATTATTATTATTATTATTATTATTATTATTATTATTATTATTATTATTAAAGGCGTATGTATGTATGTATGTATGTATGTATGTATGTATGTATGTATGTTCACTCCTCAGTCCGAAGGCTGGTTGGATCCTCAACAGATCCACCATTAGCTGTCATAGATGGCATAGGCATCACTGAAGATGCGTACTAGGGAAATGAGGAATAAGGTAGTTTTCCATTGCTTTCCACACTGAGCCAAAAATTATTGTTATTACATAATTTTATCAGTCTGCCAAGCCCACTGACATGCATGCACGAACCGACCCTATGAGCAACATTTTTAAACCATTGAATGCGAGGGTCCTCCTCTGTGCTGTAGTGGTTAATGTGATAAGCTGCCACCCCCGGAGGCCCGGGTTCGATTCCCGGCTCTGCCACGAAATTTGAAAAGTGGTACGAGGGCTGGAATGGGGGCCACTCAGCCTCGGGAGGTCAACTGAGTAGAGGTGGGTTCGATTCCCACCTCAGCCATCCTGGAAGTGGTTTTCCGTGGTTTCCCACTTCTCCTCCAGGCAAATGCCGGGATGGTACCTAACTTAAGGCCACGGCCGCTTCCTTCCCTCTTCCTTGTCTATTCCTTCCAATCTTCCCATCCCCCCCCCCCCAGAGGCCGCTGTTCAGCATGGCAGGTGAGGCAGCCTGAGCGAGGTACTGGTCATCCTCCCCAGTTGTATCCCCCGACCCAGAGTCTGAAGCTTCAGGACATTGCTCTTGAGGTGGTAGAGGTGGGATCCCTCGCTGAGTCCGAGGGAAAAACCGAACCTTGCGGGTAAACAAATAAAGAAGAATAATGCAAGGACTGGCTGCATAAGGAATGGCATTACTATAACTGAAAGTCAACTCAAGAGCTCCGCATGTGAGCACGTCTCCTGTTCCCCCTTCCCGTCTCCGTTCTCTATCTCCGCCACAACCAGCTTATTATTAACTTCGTGCGTCTATCTGACAAGTACTTCATTCTCAAATACTGAAGCATCAAAAGAAATCACTTCCTTTCACATAGCTGTACTTTGATTACGTACCAAACCTATTTATTCCTTTATTGACCATGTAAAAGCTACAGATAACTGACGAATGCCGAGGCAAGAGAAGCAAGGGTTATTTTTATTTCATAATGCCATTTGTGTGAGCCACACGGGGACTTGCAGCATAAGTATACGATTGAGCTCTCGTGCAACGACTGTCAGTGGCAGTTTCTCACAGTTCAACAAACTGAAAAACCCACCTGTGAGTGGGATTGCAAAATACAATGTTTCCAGGAATGTTGTAAATGTTATAGTCTCGTCATTCGGAAGGTAAAGACGAACTCATGATCCCCTCATGACAACATTTCTGCAGGTAGAGGGCGATTGCGAATACAGATTATTATTATTATTATTATTATTATTATTATTATTATTATTATTATTATTATTATTATTATTATTATTATTATTATTATTATTATTATTATCGAATACACCAAGGATCTTATCCCCATACCGTGTTATAAGGCCCTTCCTGTTTTATTTACGGCGAGTGCATATTTCGAACTGAGCTGACACATGGGCCTACTGACGAACAGCCAGCGTTACCAGCGTTACACTACGTTTCCTCAAGGTAATAAACCGTGCGCTCCTGTTTACGTTAATCCTTGATTGACCTTAGGTACTTGTGACACCACTGAATTAAATCCGCTCGTTCCAGTAAAGCTGAAGCTCTATTCCGCCTCTTAAAGACAAATTGTAAATCCGTCATCAACTTCCGAATTGTACTCTCACTGAAATTAGGTAGCTCGGCATCCATATTTACTGCAGTTGTCACTTTCTTGACAGTCGGAATTTCGTTCTTAAGAAAAAACTGTGCACTTTTTTCCTAACGCCACTTAAAACAAAATCAGAATATTGTGACACACGTACTCTTTTCCCTTTGGACGCCGGTCGACTTGTATTTTCCGTGGAGTTTAAATTCCACGCGAACGGCGTAAATACTGTACACAGAAACGCCGGTCAGCTGCGCGGTCTTTTTCACCACGTCTTCCACAGGCCACAGCGGATTCTCATTTCGTAGGCTACTGTAAACTTTTAAAACACCTTGGTTTAGATTTCTTACTTAATTTTTCTCTACTTTTGTTAGCTTTAAAGTATTTCACAGTGGACTCAAGCGCCACAGCATCACACACGTGTTGCTCACAGCTGGCAGCCATCATGAATACTGAAAATGCTGTTGCAACCAGTATTGCCAAAAGTTTTCTTGGATCCATCTTCAACGTCGCAAATATCATGCGAACTCATCAGCAATGGAATGAACTCGAACAAAGCTTACACAGTGCAGTAAGATATCAATCTCATATTAAATAATTATTATTTTGCTACATACACTACTGAGAACAATAACTGTTCATAGCCATCTACGTATGAAATATAAAAGTTGGTTTGGTAACGAACCCGAATAACATACAACCTGCGATATATTTTCCATATTTATACAGGGCAAACATTTTTAATTCGTCAAGTCAGTTCACCACAATATCTAACCAAACTGAAGTAAGCTCCTGACTTTAGAAACAAGTAACGAACCTAGGGAACTATTTAGCGCTGCGGAAGCCTTTTCACCGACCAGAAGTCTAACATCAAAGGGACCGCTTAGGTCTTGAGTTGACTCTCGGTATAGCATCCTTCTCACTTTCATACTGTCAAAGCCAGGGATAAGACTGAGACAGATCAATGAAAGTAACAAAATTACTCTAACCCGTACCAGAAGATATAGTGCACTGTAAAAACTAGACCTCGCCAGCAAAGGCATATTATTATTATTATTATTATTATTATTATTATTATTATTATTATTATTATTATTATTATTATTATTATTATTTCGAACCCCACTGTCGGCAGCCCTGAAGAAGGTTTTCCGTGGTTTCCCACTTTCACACCAGGCAAATGCTTGGGCTGTAGGTTCATTAAGGCCATGGGCATTTCCTTTCGCCTCCTAGCCCTTTCCTATCCCATCGTCGCTATAAGACCTTTTTGTGTCAGTGCGACGCAATGCAGCATGAAAATTATTATTATTATTATTATTATTATTATTATTATTATTATTATTATTATTATTATTATTATTATTATTATTATTATTATTGTCCCCATTCGTGAATGTAAGAACTACGTCTGCGCAGTTTCAGTCTTGAGAAAGTGTCTCACTGTCCGGCCCCGCGGTGTAGGGGGCAACGCAGGCCCGGACAGTGGGTTGTGTGACGGTTGGTAATACTGCGTATATGAGGAGGGGTATGCTGAGGCAAACACAAACCCTGACCCCCGAAAGAGAGGAATTAACTAGACACTCAAAAATCCCAGACCTGGTCAGGAATCAAACTTGCGACCGTCTGAACGAAAGGCCATAATGCTGACCGTTCAACCGAGGAGCTGGACTAATTCATTGCTCGATACTATTTAAAAATAATATTAAGGCGCTGTCTTCAAAACGGGATACTAGGCTTTAATGGGTTAATGTAGGCATACTGAAGAGCGTTATGGAAATTAATACCGAGAAAAGACGAGCTGAAAAAGAACAGACGTACACCCAACCGTATAAAAATTGGCGGTAGAAGAAGATAAATTTCTTTCAAAAATATCCTCTTGTATGAAATAGAATGAATATATTGTGCAAGCGGTAGGATTCCAAGTGGACTACCATCTCTTCGGCCACCAGCTGTCCACATTTTACGAACATCGTCGCGTTTCGAGAAAGCATACAATTAAGTATTTCTTTGCTGGCCACACCCGCCAACTAACGACTTCGGTAATAATGACTGATATTATGCCAAACGGAAATGAATACTTTTCCTTCAGCGGCGAAACAGCAATGGGACGCAGCAAGCATTATTAACAAACGTTCTTAGATAGACGATTCTTGGCTTTGAAGCTTCCGCGGTCTGTTGAACTACTTTATGTTCTTGCTTTATAATTTTATTTTAAGTCGCACAGACTGAGAGAGGTCTTACGGCGACGATGGGATAGGGCAGGATGTGCCACAACAAGATAAATATTTTAAGGGGGCCATGCCAAATAAATAATAAAATGTTATCGGTTTTACGTCCCACTAACTACCTTCTACCTCGGAGACGCTGAGGTGCCGGAGTTCTGTCCCGCGGAAGTTGTTTTAAGAGCCAGTAAATCTACTGACAGGAGGCTGACATATCTGAGCACCTTCAAATAGCACCGGACTGATTCAGGATCGACCCTGCCAAGCTGAGGTTAGAACGCCAGCGCCTCAACCATCCGCGCCACTCAGCCCAGCGGTGGGGTCAAATACTTGGTAAGGTCCAACACAGACGAAGAACGTATTAACAACACGTTGTCATATTATCACTATCAATGAACAAGCTAGCAACCTTCATACGGATCATAATGGCCCTTAGAAGATAGCAACATAAAGGCTTCTACTATCTGTAACGCTGCACTAAGTGAGATTGAGTGGTTAACCCTATGCACGGCTGCCCGTGCCCCCAGAAATTAACCTAATTTTCACTTGTGTAGGTTGTGTGAAGTTCTGGACCGTTTACCAGTTCGAAAGTGGAAATCTCGTTTCTTAAATTTTGCACTTTCTAACGGAGAATCGAACTCATGTCCAATTTGGTGAACCGAGTACGTATCATCGAACTATTGAATAAAATGTTAATCGTGCATCATACGTGCCAAACCAACCAAGGAAGTCCCCGCACTAAATGTGGATGGACTTTGCTTATTTGGTTAAAGCCATTTTGAAACGTATTTGTGGTTTGAAAGTCACAGAAACTTTTCCGTCGCATGTATCACATCAAAATAAACGGAGTCAGTGTCCGACTCGTTGGCTGAACGGTGGGCGTACTGGCCTTCGGTTCAGAGGGTCCCGAGTTCGATTCCCAGCTGGGTCGGAGATTTAACAATTGGTTAATTCCTATGGCACGGGGGCTGGGTGTATGTGCTGTCTTCATCATCATTTCATCCTCATCACGACGCGCAGGTCGCCTACGGGAGTCAAATAGAAAGACCTTCACCTGGCGAGCCGAACCCATTCTGGGATATCCCGGCACTAAAAGCCATACGACATTTAATTTCATTTCATTTTTCAACGGAGTCAGAAAAGTTCAACCCTGTCACGTCCAGACAACCTACAATTATTTATTCGTTCACAAAGGAGCTACACTGAGCAATTCTCACTTGACCCGCCAACACCCTACATGAATTAACGAACGTATACTTTGATAATAACACATCACAAGCATAACAAATGAGTGCCAGCCCCGTGATGTACGGATAGCATACCTGCCTTTCACCGGGAGTTCCGGGTTCGAATCCCGGCACCTCAGTATCATGAGATCTACTTAGGAGCTGTCTGATACGACGGACATCGCACCCGGCCGAGAAAGCCAAGAAATACGGCTGAGGATGCCATACGCTGACCACGTGGAGCTCTAATATCTTCACATCATCTGGTTGGGCAGAAGTCGTCTTGACAGGCCAATGCTGTCACGTCCCTTTTTTTTATAACAAACGAGTGACACGATCAAGTACTGTACAGGTGGTGGTGGTGATTATCGTTTTAAGAGGAAGTACAACTAGGCAATCATCCTCTTTTCTATATAACACTAATCAGAGAGAAAAACACAGAAGGGATCCGACACTTCGAAAAATGAAGGTATCAGCCAAAGAAAGGCAAGGGCCACGAAAGTCGTGAAAATGAAAGACTCCCTAGGTCTCGAATGCTCTAATAGCGCCAAGGTCGGAAAAGAACAAGAGTTGACCAAAAGAGGTCGGATAGAATAGCTGAAAGTGAGAAGCCTGACACAAGAAGCAATGACAGACTCAGCTAAGGAACCTGTGGTCGTGAAAACACGCTCCCAGGTTCAGAGCTCCCGGGGCCCCTTTTAGTCACGTCTTTTGACAGGCAGGAGTTACTGTGGGTGTTATTGTACCGCCCCCATCCACAGGGGATCAGGTACCGTACATATAAATAACAACAATCCAAATCGAAACCAAGGAAATGCCCACCTCCATAGTCAAGTCACCGTACGTCATAATGGTTACAAATCATTTCACATCAATGATTTGTAAGAGTGGTAGTGGCGGTGGTGATTACTGTTTTAAGAGAAATTACGACTGGGCAACCATCCTCTGTTAACACTAAAGTAAAAAAAGAAAAAAACTCGAGTCTTCATCCCAAGGTGGCGTAGCTCTTGTATGACACACCCCCGATGGAGGTGAGCTCAACCACATACCAGCCCTCATGCCATTCTTAAATTTCGGGCACCGGGCGAGCTGGCTGTGCGGTTAGGGGCGCGCAGCTGTGAGCTTGCATCCGGGAGATAGTGGGTTCGAATCCCACTGTCGGCAGCCCTGAAGATGGTTTTCCGTGGTTTCCCATGTTGACACCAGCAAATACTGGGGCTGTACCTTAATTAAGGCCAATGCCGCTGCCTTCCCACTCCTAGCCCTTTCCTATCCCATCGTCGCCATAAGATTTGACTCTATCGGTGCGACGTAAAGCCACTAGCAAAAAAATCTGGCAGTACCGGGAATCGAAGCCGGGCCTCCGAAGACGGCAGCTGATAGCGCTAACCGTTGCACTACGGAGGGGAGAAGCGAAGAGGCCCGACACTTCGAGCAAAGAAGATTTCGGCAAAAGAAAGGGAAGTGCCACCAAGGGCATGGGAATGAAAGACTCCCTGAGCCTCGAAAACCTAATATTGTCGGGCTCGGAAAAGAACAAGAGTTGACCAAGGGAGGTCGGATAGGAAAGATGAAAGTGTGGAGCCTGACATAAAAAGTCGAAGCAGTGCCAGATTCAGCTAAGGGAACTGTGGTCGCCAACACACGCTCCCCAGTTCAGAGCCCCTGGTTTATTTTTATTTTTACGATGTTATTTACTCTGTTCAGGAATTTATCTCTTTCCTTCTTTCTTTCTTTCTTTCTTTCTTTCTTTCTTTCTTTCTTTCTTTCTTTCTGGATCAGTTTACCGTCCAGGGTTGGTTTTTCCCTCTGAATTAGCGCTGGATCCCACCTCTACCACCTCAAGGGTGGTGGCCTAGAGCGTGAGACATTGGTTTGGGAGGATACAACGGGAAAGGAGGTCAAGTACCTCGCCTAGGCGGCCTCACCTGCTATGCTGAACACCTTGTGAGAGGATGGGAAAAGGGAATGAAGCAGCCGTGGCCTTAAGTTAGGTACCATCCCGGCATTTGGCTGAAGGAAAAGTGGGGAAACCATGGAAAACCACTTCGAGAAAGGCTGAGGTGGGAATCGAACCCACCTCTACTCAGTTGACCTCCCGAGGCTGAGTGGACCCCGTTCCAGCCCCCGTACCACTTTTCAAATTTCATAGCAGATCCGGGTATCGAATCCGGGCCTCCGGGGGGGCAGCTAATCACACTAACCACTACAACACAGAGGCGGACAGGAATTTATCTCTACTTGATGATAATGCAAGCACGTGTTCCTCGTTAATATTGTTCAAAAGTGTTACAAGACTGGATACGTTAGAAAACTCTGAGAGCTTCTGCAGGTATTGTAAGAAAACTATATTTTCAAGATTCTCAGGGTATAAAATCTGTGTTAAGGCTTACACCAGCCCAATTTCAGGAACTGTCGCGTTTAACGACGCAAATTATTACATGTTCTGAACCGCGGTCCCTATGCACTGCAAGGAAGAACAAGGTTAGCTCCAGGAACCAATTTTTGAATGCTGCCATTGCTTTTAGAGTCCCCAAACTAAATCAAAAATAATTCCTGCTGTGTGATATGTTATCCACGGCGTCTCGAAGAATTTCATGAAATTAAGTGACCTCAAATAGTGTAGAGCAAGATTTCCCAAACATTTTGTCTGTGAGGTTCCCCGAGCATATCGCACGCATGTCCGAGGAGCCCGCAGCCACAGAACATAATACTGCATCCAATGAACAAAATACAGAATTCTGTAATGACACCGTGTTTGATTTTATTATTATAATTTAGGACTAATATTTACTTTCTCTGAAAGTTTGATTTCACTTCACCGAGCTCGATAGCTGCAGTCGCTTAAGTGCGGCCAGTATCCAGTATTCGGGAGATAGTAGGTTCGAACCCCACTGTCGGCAGCCCTGAAGATGGTTTTCCGTGGTTTCCCATTTTCACACCAGGCAAATGCTGGGGCTGTACCTTAATTAAGGCCACGGCCGCTTCCTTCCCACTCCCAGCCCTTCCCTGTCCCATCGTCGCCGTAAGACCTATCTGTGTCGGTGCGACGTAAAACAACTAGCAAAAAAAGAAAAATGATTTCACTTCTTTTATATAAAGGTACTTTATTACATGCACAGAATTTATAAAATAATGCGACACCTGGCTAATAACACGGGTTATAAAGGATAGATATCTGACGTGATGTTTACAGTTTCCGGTGCAGTTTTTCATGCTGATTTCAAATCTGGAAACCGACTTGCTCTATCTTATCAGATTTTGAAGATGCTGACATAGTTTAATTTTTAACGGAACAGTGTTCATAGAGAATTGTTTTCATAGTTTTTCGTTATATTTCATGCAAAGCCGAATATTTTAATTTGCTTCTTTATTTTCAGTGACAGTGGACATTATGGGATCCAGAGGTTGCAAAAATTCACCTGATCTGTTTTGCTACGTGTTTGGCTATGTAACAAACAAATCCAGTATGTGCCATTTGCACTCGTCTTAGCTAAAACCATGTTAATAAACACTCTATGTAGCAATCAATGCTCTAGTGAAACCTCTGTCGTCTGCGAGTTGCTTTCCTTGATACAATGTTAAACTCGTGTAAATGGTTGATGTATATCTAAAGAACGGTAGTTGATAGAGACAAATGGTTTGCATATTTTGAATCAACGTGTTTCAGTTGTCCTTAAAACGTGTGTTGAATACCAAGAATTCCGCCGAAAGTCATATTTTGTTGATCAGTATAATTACAACAATCTGGATCTCGAAGCTTACTTGAAATAAATTCATTTGTTGTGGTTGTTGGATCAATTGAGTGCATGGTGCTGTTTTCCAAAGACCAAGTGTTTTACAAGCGTAGTCACTCAAACCGAAGATCAGCCTCTACGTTGGCTCTGTTTCTGTACTTCGTTCTCATTTGTGTGAGAGCAGAAAAGGTACACTCACACGGGTATGTAATCACGAAAGGCATTAAATGCAGTATATCCTTTCTAGAAATTGTAAGTTAAGGGGGATGTAATGGACTCAACAGTAGATCAGAGACGTGGAGTTGCATTAAATGCAGTATATCCTTTCTAGAAATTGTAAGTTAAGGGGGATGTAATGGACTCAAAAGTAGATCAGAGACGTGGAGTTATGGAACCGATACATTCATGGAAATTCCTGGAGCTAAACATACCACTCAAACACATTCTCTACCCATGTCATACTTCAATTTATATTTCGCTTTCTCTGTGCCAAGATACTTCGGCTAACTGATCTTCCTCAAGGAAGGGCAGTTCATGTTCAGTTCCAAAGAAGGGATTTCTGGTCCACGAGATTTTCTCAACCAGAGGCGGAAAATATGATCTGAGTGTGGATACTACCAATTCCAAATGTCTCACAATTACACCATTTACACTGCCTTGTAGTATTTCTTCATTTCCAGCTGCTAACTTCTACTATCTATCGGTCAAGTTAAGATTTACAATACTGTATGTAAGTTATACAACAGCAGTTGAGCAGTGGTGGATGCTGGGATCAAGACGTAGGCTACCACTAGACTTAGGTTACCCCTTTTCGATGGTTGGTTAGTGAACGTCAAGCCTTAAGCATTTTGAGCTGCATCCAATAGGCACCGCAGAAGCCTGCTGTGTTGTCAAGGCTGCTTCACAAGCTACTGCCCTGGCCTCTGCTACTGTCAATACTCAACACCTGACCAGTGGAGGTGGTAGCCTAAGGTTTAGCAAATTAAGGTCCTTATCAAATTAAAGTCTCAGAATCAGACCCCTCGTACTGTCAATTCCCATTGCTTGGGGACTGGGTTTTTATGACATCTTCGCCATTTATTTTATCCTCATTAGGTCACCACCAAGCCTATAGGCCTACAGATGTCGTGCACCATTATTATTATTAAATAAAAAATTTGAATTTTACAGAGGTCGTACCCATCGTTCGCTGGTTTATTAGCTTCCTCGGGAGATCAGTGGTTGTGTCCGACCCATGATGACGGGTTCAATGCCAACCAACGAAAGAGAATACTAAACCTGTGTCCGGCTCTATGGCTAAATGGTTAACTTGCTGGCGTTTGGTCACAAGGACCCCGTGTTCGATTCCCTGCAGGGTCGGGAATTTTAACCATCATTGGTTAATTTCTCTGGCACGGGGGCTGGGTGTATGTGTCATCTTCATCATCATTTATCCTCATCATGGCGCGCAGGTCGCCTACGGGGTCACATCGAAAGACCTGCACCTTGAGAGCCGAATATGTCCTCGGACACTCCCGGTACTAAAAGCCATACGCCATTTCATTTACTAAACTTGAAAGACTGCATTTCATTTCAGCAGGTCTACCTGTAAAAAAAAAGAAAAAGAAAAAACTATATTACTCCTGTAACAGCAGTCCTGCAGTGTCTTCCTTCAAAGATGTAGAACTAAACGGGAGTGAAATACCAGCACTCTGTTATCTATGTAATTAAGTCAGAAGTATGAGGTGAGGAAGTATATACGATGAGGAACGCAGCAGTGGCGATCTGATGGAGCGAAGCCTAGCACACCTATTCCCCAGCACCTAGCGGACATACAGCAGTAAGTCGCGCGGGGTGGGTCGGGGGGTAGAGAGACGCAGATCCTGGGCTGCAGAAATACGTGCGACGTTTCTTTCTCATTGCTTTCAAGTTTTGTAAATGGAACAATGTGTCAGATGCTTACTTTATAATGTGCTTTAGGTTTCCACCGTTCTCATTTGAGGTTCGGGCTTCACCGGTGCCTTGGTAGTCCTCAGTATGCGCCACTGGTGGGGAGATACGCCAGTTGCAGTCAATTCTATTATACATGATTTCACCCGAATGGATAGCTGCTGGTATACTGGCTTTTCCAGCGACTGGACATAGTTGTTTTCTTAATGACATCGAGCCAGTCATCCGCTAAATATCTGAGCTTCATCTCGGGTTCACGCAGTTGTGCGAAACATATGAAGATGATAGGTCGTCCATGTGGAATGTATCTTACTCCACTCTTCTCGGTCCACAGTCAAAATGGGCGGCGCGATGTCAGTCACGTGATGTGATTAAATTCCAGGGTATTCTCACACATGGGAGTGGTTACGAAGTGTGTGAGACCTCGAGGTCATACAGTGGAGATCAACTTACCGGTTAAAAAAAAAAAAAATAATAATAATAATAATAATAATAATAATAATAATAATAATAATAATTGTTACCGTGTTTTTGCGGTAGTTAGAGGTGAAAGAAGGTGCGGGTGTGAACGGGTCTCAAACTACGAAATTAAAGTTACTGTAAAATTTAACAAGGTTATATTCTCTTTCCAAAATTCAAAAATAACACGAAAGACAGGTACAGAGTAGCAAGGCAATAAAAATACAATTACAATATTTACAGGATTTGGGCTTCGAGCCCCAGCCTCACAATTCTTGAGCAATTAGCCCAGTTTTACCCCAAACACAAGTTTCAACAGAGGGGCAGAAAACCCCATTCATGCCTAGGAGCACTTGCTCCAAATTACACAGTAAGGCCTCCTTGAGGCGCGCAGAAAACGAAATTTTCGGGAAAAGAGCAACTTGCTCTCAAAATTCAGGCCTGTCAAAGGCCACACCTAATTCCACTTTCAAGCTGTCCTCTAAGGACATATACACAGGGGTAAAGTACCCAACCTACTGAGGTCTATTAAATGAGAAGAAGGTTAATTACATGACCTCTAAAATAACAATTTGAGAGGAGGCGATCTGCACTCCTAATGCATTTGTTTTAAAACCTCATCTGGCTCTAGGCCACTAATGCAAGGGCTAATCCCATACTACAGAGGTGACTTTAGAAAAGAACAATTTACTTTACATTAATGAAGAATCGGTTGTGAGAAATAAGTTCACCTCAAAACAAAATGAGTGGGAGCTCGAGAGGGTTAAGCACTCTCTATCCCAATATGTAGCCTTAAAAGATAATAGATGCTAAGAGTAGTTACATTTTAGGAAAAGGTTACATGGTAGAAACGCTTCGGACCCGCCCCGAGAGTTAAACTGCTGAGCTAGCAAGAAAAGAAGATATTAAAAGGCCATTACCTTGGTGTAGAACTGCTCCCCGAAGAAAGAGGCGCTTCCCGCCCCCTGCTATGTACTTTACACACTGAACGATGGTACAGAAGTGGCGCAGAGACCCTAAAATCAGCAGTTTATATACTCTCGCGGAAAGTTCGAGGCGTTTCAGGAAGGAAAACACCCGCCCACAATCCTTTTATTGGTGGACTAGCAAGATACCCGTGCTTCGCTACGGTATTATACTGAAATTTATAATTGAATGCTTAAAGTTTTATAAATAATCTTCCGAAATTCACGATTTGACTCGTTTTCTGAGAGATTACGGCAAAGTTCCTCACATTTTTCAATCCTTATTTGCAACAAACGATTTCGTACTTCCCGGGGTAGGTCTAGGTATTCCACGCGGTCAGTTGGGTCCCTAAATCATTGCCATCTTTTCCTATAAGCATTTTTAGTATGGATCAAATCCTGAAGGAGATCCGGCGTGGTGTCGTCTTGGGTGCCTTGGCGGTACTGAACCCGCGGCTGGACTGTATTCGTAGTCATTACCAGGCCAGCAGCCGTTTATAGCGCGGTTCGCACAATTTGACGACGGTCCAGAACATTATTATTATTATTATTATTATTATTATTATTATTATTATTATTATTACACCCCACCGCAGTTAAGATTATTTACCCCCCCCCCCAAAGAAAAATTGAAAGAAGGCGTGTTTCTTTAAAGGAAATTCCAAACACAAATGTTCACGTCTGTTACCTTCAGTTTTGAGATATAAGTATCCCCATAAAATTAATTAACATTTTTTCACTTCCTTTCACACTCCCCCCGCCCCAAGTGAATTTTCCGGCAAGAAATTACTTGTTTCTTTAATAGTAAAGGATCTTCTAAATACCAATTATCACGACTCTAACTATTTCAGTTTTTTGATTTATGTGTCCTCGTGAAAGGAATTCAACTGCTTTTCACTCCCGCCCCGCAAGATGGTTTCCCCCTAAACGCGTTTTTCTTTGTTTTTAAAGGAAATCCAAATACCAATGTTCACGTCTGTAACAACCTTATATTTATTAGATGTATGTATTGTCATACAATTAGGTAAATTAATTTTTCAATTCTTTCACCCCCCCCCCTTCATTGGATTTTCCGAAAATACGTGTTTCTTTACTTTTAAAGCAGATTCCAAATATCAAATTTCACGTCTGTAACATCTTCATTTTTGAGATATCAGTAGCCTAATTAAAAGAAATCAACACCATTTTCAGTCACTTTTACCCCCCCCCCTTCCACCCGAGTGGTATTTCCGAAAACTAAAAATACATGTTTCTTTATTTTGAATAGAGATTTAAAAAATACCATTTTCACTTCTGTAACATGTTAAGTTTTTTGACATATACTGCAGAATTTCTCATTTTAAAATTTCACCCCTTTTCATTTCCCCTTAAGGGGAGTTTCCAAAAACAAATCACCTATGTTTCTATACATTTACAGGAAATTACAAATACCCACTTTTTACGTCTGTAACATTTTACCTTTCTCAGATATTCTGTAGATATAGTCTTTCAAAAAATTCACCCCAACTTGTCACTCCTGTTTAACCGCTATTAATTGGATTTTCCAAAAACAAAAAAATACGTGTTTCTTTATGTTTAAAGTAGATCCCACATACAAATTTTTACATCTGTAAACTTTTAAAGTTTTAAGATGTAGACACACTCATTTTAAAAATTCACCCCCTTTTCAACCCCATTATTTGGATTTTCCTAAAACGAAAAAATACCTGCTTCTTTATTTTTAAAGTAGGTCCCAAATATCAATTTTCAGGTCTGTAATATCTTCAGGTTCTGAAGTATAAGTATCCCCATTAAAGGCATTCAACCCCTTTTCCCCCCTTTTCCACCCTTCACATTGGGATTCTTCGAAAACAAAATAATGCGTGTTTCTTTATTTTTAAAGGAGATTCTAAATACCAATTTTTACATGTATAAACTTTGAAAGTTTTGAGATATAGTTACACTTATTTTATAAATTCACCCCCTTTTCACGCCTCCCCCCCATTAATTGGATTTTCCAAAAACAAAAAATACATGTTTCTTTATTTTTAAAGGAGATCCAAATACCAATTTTCAGGTTCTGAAATATAAGTAGCCTCATTAAAGTCATTCAACCCATTTTCACCCTTTTCCACCATTCCTATTGTAATTTTCCGAAAACAAAAAATACGTGTTTCTTTATTTTTAAAGGAGATTCTAAATACCAATTTTTACATGTATAAACTTTGAAAGTTTTGAGATATAGATGCACTTATTTTATAAATTCACCCCCTTTTCACCCCTCCCCCCCATTAATTGGATTTTCCAAAAACAAAAAATACATGTTTCTTTATTTTTAAAGGAGATCCAAATACCAATTTTCAGGTTCTGAAATATAAGTAGCCTCATTAAAGTCATTCAACACATTTTCACCCTTTTCCACCATTCCTATTGTAATTGTTCCGAAAACAAAAAATACGTGTTTCTTTATTTTTAAAGGAGATTATAAATACCAATTTTTACATCTATAAACTTTAAAAGTTTTGAGATAGAGATACTATCATTTTAGAAATTCACCACCTTTTCACCCCCCCCCCATTAATTGAATGTTCAAAAAGCAAAAAAATACGTGTTTCTTTATTTTTAAAGGAGATCCCAAACACCAATTTTCAGGTCTGTAATAACTTCAGTTTCTGAGATATAAGTATCCTCATTAAAGGCTTTCAAACAATTTTTCACCCCTTTTCACCCCTCCTATTGGGATTTTCCGAAAACTAAAAAATACGTGTTTCTTTATTTTTAATGAAGATTCTAAATACCAATTTTTACATCTGTAAACTTAAAACGTTTTGAGATATACATGCACTCATTTTAAAAATTCACCACCCTTTTTACCCTCCCATTAATTGGATATTCCAAAAACAAAAAATATGTGTTTCTTTATTTTTAAAAGGGATTAAAATTACCAATTTTCAGGTCTCTAATATCCTCAGTTTCTGAGATATAAGTACCGGTATCCCGATTAAAGGCATTCAACCCCTTTTCCACCTTTTTCCCCCCACCTATTGGGATTTTCTTAAAACAAAAAAATACGTGTTTCCTCATTTTTAGAAAAGACTCTGAATACCAATTTTTACGTCTGAAAACTTTGCAAGTTTAGAGATTAAGATACACTCATTTTAAAAATTCACCCCCCTTTTCACCCCCTTAGCGACGGAATATCCAAAAATCTTCTCTTAGTGAGCACTTACATCTTAATATGAATGTATCCCCAAAATTTCATTTCTTTATGTCCAGTAGTTTTGGCTCGGCGATGATGAATCAGTCAGTCAGTCAGTCAGTCAGTCAGTCAGTCAGTCAGGACATGTTATTTTATATATATAGATAACGAAAACCCCTACACAATATGAAGAAGAAACACATTATTGGTGGAAAATTAATTAAATAAATTCGGGATTGGCTAGATACAAAACAAGGGGAAAGAGAGGGGTATACAGCCAACTTAAACAATAACAGAAAGAAATTTAACAAGAAACAAACTTTTGAAATAAAAATTTCTCCAAAAAAAAACAGTTCTTTCACGTCGCACGAGGGTGCACCATTGTAGTTTTTCAGTAGTGTCCTCTAGAAGAGAAAGTTCACACTTATTACTACCGGTAAAACAAAAGTACATCAAAAGCGGCACAGTTCAAAAACTTCAAACTTTCCACGTAGTGACATCTTCTGAGAAACTTGAAAATTAATACCGTCAATAAAGTTCAGACTTCCTCCAGCAGAGGAGTTTCAATTGGCGCACATTTTAAATTAGCGGCGTGGAGGTGTACCTCCCGGTACAGACCTCCCCTCCCAAAAGTTCCTCCAGGGGTGACACATGCAATTTGTTTGGAAACAAGGTCCAAGTTTTGATGTTGATATGGAGATTAATTGCAGAAGTATTTATAAGATTTTCTTAATGTGGTTTGATTCAGTTTCAAAATTTTGTTGTAACTGGTGAAGTAAAGTCTTTATGTTTGTAGAAGTTGAATTCAGAAGATAAACTTTTAATACTTGAAAGTGAAGAAAATTTTTGCAAGGTCCACCAAATATTGCTGTTGAATTCCCAAGTGTAGTAATTGCTGATAGTAACTGTCCATGTAGTTGATGTTGATTAAGTTGGATGGCCAGACCGGCCGTTGCAGCTTGCGTCCAAAGGCGGCTGCTCGGACCCCACAAGTACCCTGAGATACCGCTCGCCCGCACTATGAGGGGAGCAGTGGTGTTGAAGCACGCCGCGCCCGCGGTGAACATATACAGGCTGCGGGCAAGTAGCAGGTCGTGCGCCGCACATCAGCCTTGGCCGGGAGGAGGGCTCCGGCTCGCCGTACACTGGTCGACCTCGCTGGAAGAGAGGGGGCCCTTCCTCTATTCCAGTAGCGGTACAGCGCCGCGCGGCTGCGGGGGCACTGAAACATTAAAGCTAGGCGGCAGAATTTGTTGGACCATCATCTTTTTTGAGGGCACAGGCTTTGTGGAGAGGTTGAGGGGCCAGCGGCGTGCAGATATCCATGGCATTTTATATAAGCAAGCCACTGTGTGTAGTGGAGCAGGGGACGGGAGCGTGGTAATGGCCGTGGCAAGGACAGGATGGCAGTTCAGCTGATCGGGGGAGGTTTACAAAAATGCTGACATATAAAACAAAAGATTATAGAAGGGGCAGAAAGCCTTAAAAGTGAAACTTCTCAGAGAAAGAGAGAAAAAATATATAACCTTCCGATTTCTTTCGAAATAATATGAAGCAAATTAACACAGAAATTACACCGGTTTCACCTGTGACAGGTGAACCCTAAATATCCTCTCGGTGGCTGGATTACTTAATAACAACGTAACCGGCGTAAGGAAATCTAGAATAGTATACGGCCCATGAAATCTGGGGGCAAGCTTGCCCGCGGGAACAAAATTCTTGACCATCACTTGGTCGCCTACCTTCAAATTGGTGGGTCTCCGTCCACGATCATACCTTTCCCTAACCTTTTCATGAGACACTTTAAGATTGGCTTTAGCCTTCTTCCAAAGATCTTTAATGTTGTCCGGATCTATTGTCTCAGGTAGAATGTCACTCAGAGACCAGAGGTTAGAGAGCGGCGTGTTGGGAACAAACTTGAACATCAAAGAGGCTGGAGTAAATTTATGTGATTCATGAACCGCCGAATTCAAAGCAAAAGCTAACCAATGCAGGGACGTGTCCCACCTGGAATGATCTTCATGATGATAGGCAATAAGCGCGGACCTGAGATTACGGTTAACCCGTTCAGCCAGAGATGGTTGAGGGTAATAAGCAGAAGTAGTTACATGAGAGATGGACAAGTCAAAACAGAATTTACGAAAAAGATTTGATGTGAACGCCTTAGCATTATCAGACACAATATATTGGCACGGACCAAAAGAGGCAAAAATAGAATTTAAGCAAGTAATGGTGGACTGAGCGGTAGCCAGCTTAGTCGGAAATAACCAGGAAAATCTTGTAAAACCATCTACGCATACAAGGATGAACTTGTTGGCATTTCCCTTTGGCTGGGGGAAGGGTCCTACATAATCAATATACAGGCGTTCCATGGGGCGCGACGCTTGATGCGAAGACAGAAGGCCTACCTTGGTGGACATGGTGGGTTTACTGAGCAAACAAGATTTACAAGCTTTTACTAGTTCACGGATTTCACCGTCCATACCCTTCCAGATGAACCTTTCACGAATCTTTTCACGAGTTTTAAAGATTCCAAGATGCCCCCCTAATGGGGCCTCATGATAGTATTTGAAGATCATAGGCACAAGAACAGCTGGAACGACAACCTTCATCATCTTATCATGCCTCGAAGGGCAACATAGAACACCATTCCTCAGAACATAAGGGACAACATGTTCCCCAGAAGAAAGGGTTTCCATTATTGGAGCCAGCGTCAGATCTTCACGTTGGTATTTCTCGATATCCCTAAAGAGCATGGGAGCATCTGTTAAGATGGCATTAACATCAGATAGCATGGACTCGGGAGGAGATGAACTATCGACCGGTTCATGGTTCTCAACGTCGTTGGAAAACATACGGCTGAGTCCATCAGCAACAACATTTTCGGTACCTCTGATATGCCGGACATCGAATTGGAAGGCAGAAATACGGATGGCCCAACGGGCTATACGACCAGTACGACGCGGCCTACCTAAGACCCAGCTTAAGGCTTGATTATCTGTCTCCAGGTCGAATTTGACATGTTCCAGATAGAGACGGAACTTCTCTAAGGCAAATAAGACTGCCAACCCTTCGAGCTCATAGATAGAATACATGGCTTCTTCAGCCGATAGAGTCCTAGATGCATAGGCGATGGGTCGCCTCCCTAGTTCAGTCTCTTGAAGAAGGACTGCAGCTACTGCTGACAACGACGCGTCGGTTTGGACGATGAATTTCTTAGAGAAATCAGGCATAGCAAGTACAGGGGCATTACAGAGAGCTAATTTAAGATCCTCAAAAGCGGCTTGTTGAGAAGGTCCCCACTCGAATTTGATGCCTTTCCTACGAAGAAGGTTTAAGGGCGCCGCTCTATTAGCGAAGTTAGGAATAAACTTCCTGAAGAAATTCACCATACCAATGAACCTGGCGATACCTTTGATATCCTTAGGGGGTTTAAAATCACGGATGGCCAGTGTTCTAGAATGATCGACTGCCACACCATCAGGTGACACAATATGCCCTAGGAATGACATAGAAGGCTTAGCAAAGGCAACCTTGGACAACTTGACAGTTAACCCAGCCTTACGAAGGCGATTGAGAACTTCTCGCAGATGATCTAGATGTTCTTCAAAGGTCTCCGAAAATACGACGACATCATCCAAGTAGTGATACAAGTACTCAAATTTGATGTCGGAGAAGACCCTATCTAGCAGCCTAGTGAGTACAGCTGCTCCCGTGGGGAGCCCGAAAGGCACGCGGTTGTATTCGTATAAGTTCCAGTCCGTGGCAAACGCTGTAAGATGTTTAGACTCTTCGGCAAGGGGAATTTGATTATAGGCCTGATTCAAGTCCAAGATAGTAAAGAACTTGGCCTTACGAAACCATGAAAAACAAGAATGAAGGTCAGGAAGGGGCACAGATTGCAACACCACCTTCCGATTGAGAGCCCTATTATCAATGACAGGCCTGAAGCCTCCTTGGGGTTTCGGGACTAGAAAAATAGGCGAAGAATACGCCGACTTAGAGGGCCTAATAATACCATCCTTCAACATTTGATCGATGATTTCTTTCAATGCCTTCATTTTAGGTGGAGATAGCCTATATGGTGGAGAACGGACAGGAATCGAATCCGTGACCTCAATTTTGTATTCAATAAGGTCAGTAACACCAAGAGTATCAGAGAACACCTCTGGAAATGACTGACATAATTTACGAATACTATCAGCCTGCTCCTCAGGTAGATGTCTAAGGTCTAACAACATCTCGTCTTGGGTAGGCGAAATAGATGAACATGATACAGAATTACACTTTAACAAGGGAATTTTACAATTGGACAAATTTGAATGTGCACGACCTACTCTGAAGATCGAGCACAAGACCAGTGTAAGAAATGAAGTCGGCTCCCAATATAATGGGGCAAGACAAGTGCTTAGCCACAAACAATTTGATTTTCCATGTAAATTTAAAAATACGAATTTTGACATTTACAGAACCTAGGATTTCCAATGGGGATGAATTAGCCGAAACATATTGAACAGGAGATGAGATATAGTCAGGTAGTTTACAAACAGATTTCAATTTTGAATACCATTGGTCCGAAATAATTGAACAAACACTGCCTGAATCTAATAGAGCTGTTATAGGCTGGTTATTTAACTCAATCTTAAGAAAAGGAACAGGTGCGGGGTATCCGACGCAATCCTAAGACATTCTTTGGGGCATTCGAAAGATGAATTTGAAGATAGAACATTCCCTGAATTTTCGACCTGTTTACCAGGGGCTGAGCCTCGGGAAGAGGGATTAGTCGACTCAGCCGAAGCCACTAGTCATTTTTTATTATTGGCATTGGTGGAGTTTGCACCAGAAGTTGAGCAGGAGGGGGTGCTATTTGAATTTGGGCAATTTTTGGCGATATGTGAGAAAGCCCCACATTTAAAACAGCCTTGTGATGAACCAGCCCCATTCCTTGTCCAACTCGACTTGATCAGTGGACACTTATTGCGCAGATGGTCGGGCGACCCGCAAGCATAACATTTACGGGGTGTGACTGGTCGGCGAGGAGGAGGCCGAAGATTACTAAAAGAGGGAGGGGGTTCTTTCGCGACACGCAAAGAGTCGGCGTATCTAACTCCTTCCGCTGAGACGGCCAATGCTTCAAGTTCAGAGAAGGTTTGCGGGCACGCCGCGAAACACAAATATGACCTATAGGATGGTGAAATTCCTTCTACAATAGCCTGTACAATCTGATCTTCAGGAAAATGAAGGGCAAACACCCTAGTATAGAATTTAATAGCTTGGATGAAGTCTGCTAAGTTTTCATCCAAACGCTGTACACGATAATAGTACTTCTGAATAAGGGAGGATCTGGTCCTAGCCGGGATGAAGTTAGCTAGCAATTGGGCGTGGAAATCCTCAATAGATGATTGCTCGGCAATGGCTCTTACTATTTTGTCTGAGAGAATACTAATTGCATAGGGATAGATGATTTGCAAAATCTGACATGGGGACAGAGAAAACACAGGGGCATGATCCTGAAATTCAACTAAAAATCTTAAAAATGAAATTACGTCACTGGTGGTATTAACGGAAAACTTAGAGATACCTCTGAGCAACATTGCCAATGGATGAGGCAAGCTGCTAAACCCGGGTGACATAGTAGGTAAAGGTTTCAATGGCAAGGAAGTTAATTCAGAACGTATATTATTCAACGATGCACGGCGTTCAGACTCGTTGTCCAATGGGGCAGAGATAGTTTGAGCAGCAACGGTTAACCTATTGGCTTCTCCCTTAGGAGGCTCTTCCTCGCTACCTACATTCATCGTGGTGGGTTGATCAATTTTGGGAGAAACTTCCCCAGTTAACAATTGAGTGACCTTGCTAGATAATTCAGAAATACTTTCAAGCAACGTACTAGCTTCCTTCCTCTGAACGTCATTCAACTTCAGAGACAACAGATCGTTAACTCTATTTGAAAAATGATATAGCCTGGCTTGCACACGCTTAATTTGATTAGGAGAAGGATCATTTTCGTCAAAAAACTAACTACCGATGCTAGCCCAGTAGTATTCTCGGTGATCGTGGAAAGAGAGTCGTCAATTTCTTTCTCTCCCAAGGTGGGGATGGAAATGGGCAAATCAAGGGACTCTCTAAGCTTGTTGGTGTCTATCGCAACCGTGCCTCCAGATTGCACATTTCTGATAGTTAACTCATAGATCAACTCCTCCTTGCGCAAATAGTTAAGATGGAGAACATCGCGAGGGCCGGGCATGATGACAGAACAATTTTGAAAAAATCAGAAAATTCCAGCATCTGAGAAAATTGTTAGAGTTTGAATCAAAGCAATGTTTAGCCGTCAAAAGGGGCTAAATTGAGACCCATTCAACCGCGCTCTGCTACCACTTGTTACCGTGTTTTTGTGGTAGTTAGAGGTGAAAGAAGGTGCGGGTGTGAACGGGTCTCAAGCTACGAAATTATAGTGCATGTAAAATTAACAAGGTTATATTTTCTTTTCAAAATAAAGAAATAACAATCATGGCAGGTACAGAGTAGCAAGGCAAAAAAAATACAATTACAATATTTACAGGATTTGGGCTTCGAGCCCCAGCCTCACAATTCTTGAGCAATTAGCCCAGTTTTACCCCAAACACAAGTTTCAACAGAGGGGCAGAAAACCCCATTCATGCCTAGGAGCACTTGCTCCAAATTACACAGTAAGGCCTCCTTGAGGCGCGCAGAAAACAAAATTTTCGGGAAAAGAGCAACTTGCTCTCAAAATTCAGGCCTGTCAAAGGCCACACCTAATTCCACTTTCAAGCTGTCCTCTAAGGACATATACACAGGGGTAAAGTACCCAACCTACTGAGGTCTATTAAATGAGAAGAAGGTTAATTACATGACCTCTAAAATAACAATTTGAGAGGAGGCGATCTGCACTCCTAATGCATTTGTTTTAAAACCTCATCTGGCTCTAGGCCACTAATGCAAGGGCTAATCCCATACTACAGAGGTGACTTTAGAAAAGAACAATTTACTTTACATTAATGAAGAATCGGTTGTGAGAAATAAGTTCACCTCAAAACAAAATGAGTGGGAGCTCGAGAGGGTTAAGCACTCTCTATCCCAATATGTAGCCTTAAAAGATAATAGATGCTAAGAGTAGTTACATTTTAGGAAAAGGTTACATGGTAGAAACGCTTCGGACCCGCCCCGAGAGTTAAACTGCTGAGCTAGCAAGAAAAGAAGATATTAAAAGGCTATTACCTTGGTGTAGAACTGCTCCCCGAAGAAAGAGGCGCTTCCCGCCCCCTGCTATGTACTTTACACACTGAACGATGGTACAGAAGTGGCGCAGAGACCCTAAAATCAGCAGTTTATATACTCTTGCGGAAAGTTCGAGGCGTTTCAGGAAGGAAAACACCCGCCCACAATCCTTTTATTGGTGGATAACGAAAACCCTTACACAATATGAAGAAGAAACACATTATTGGTGGAAAATTAATTAAAGAAATTCGGGATTGGCTAGATACAAAACAAGGGGAAAGAGAGGGTTATACAGCCAACTTAAACAATAACAGAAAGAAATTTAACAAGAAACAAACTTTTGAAATAAAAATTTCTCCAAAAAAAACAGTTCTTTCACGTCGCACGAGGGTGCACCATTGTAGTTTTTCAGTAGTGTCCTCTAGAAGAGAAAGTTCACACTTATTACTACCGGTAAAACAAAAATACATCAAAAGTGGCACAGTTCAAAAACTTCAAACTTTCCACGTAGTGACATCTTCTGAGAAACTTGAAAATTAATACCGTCAATAAAGTTCAGACTTCCTCCAGCAGAGGAGTTTCAATTGGCGCACATTTTAAATTAGCGGCGTGGAGGTGTACCGCCCGGTACAATAATAATAATAATAATAATAATAATAATAATAATAATAATAATAATAATAATAATAATAATTGTATGTCCTCAGTTATCATGCACAGGCATTTTGATATGACGACATTTATGCTGCCTCTACGTCAGTTCCCATGTTCTGTTTTACTCTACCATGTTGCAGAGAATCCGAAATTGCTGAGTTTTAAATCAATTTGTTGGGTAAAAGTTGCTCTTGGAACAGATAATGTCCCAGTGGTGCTAAGGTTAAGGATGCCTGATCTGCATTTGGGCAGTCTCCCGGGTGGCAGATTCCCTATATGTTTTTTTACCATGTCTTTTCTTAAATAATCGCAAAGCACTTGGAAATTTATTGAACATCTCCCTTGGTAAATTATTCCAATTCCTAACTCCTCTTCTTATAAAATAATATTTGCCCCAATTTGTCCTCTTGAATTCCAACTTTACCTTCATAACGACGTGAAAAATACTTCTTTCTTTTCTTTCTTAATCCATTTACCCTCCAGCGTTGGTTTTCCCCTCAGACACAGCTACGGATCCCACCTCTACCGCCTCAAGGGCAGTGTCCTGGAGCGTGAGACTTTGGGTCGGAGGAAAAACTGGGGAGTAGGACCGGTACCTCGCCCAGGTGGCCTCACCTGCTATGCTGAACAGTGGCCTTGTGGGGGGATGGGGAGATTGGAAGGGATAGGCAAGGAATAGGGAAGGAAGCGGCCGTGGCCTTAGGTTAGGTGCCATCCCGGCATTTACCTGGAGGAGAAATGGGAAACACGGAAAACCACTTCGAGGATGGTTGAGGTGGGAATCGAACCCACCTCTACACCGTTGACCTCCCGAGGCTGAGTGGACCCCGTTCCAGCCCACGTACCACTTTTCGAATTTCGTGGCAGAGCCTGGAATCGAACCCGGGCCTCCGGGGGTGGCAGCTAATCACATTAACCACTACACCACAGAGGCGGTTAGATACACACTTTTACGGAGAACTGTCGGTAAATTATCGATATGTTGCGCAACTGCGGTATCGAAACACACTTCAAAACATGTAAAATAAATTCATAATCGATCTGTTCGAAGGACGACTGGTGTTTGTCATCTCACATTTCTAGTCCGAAATTGCGGGATTTTTAAAAATCGGGAGAATTAATATGTTAAGCGGGAGGGGGAAATGGTGCAAAATCGGGAGTCTCCCATCTAATCTGTGATTCCATCAGTAGAAATTAAACGTTACTCTAAGTCGGCCATGGAGAACGGAAAGAGAAATGTTGCACCCTGGACCAAAAAGCAAAATTATACGAGAAGTGGACAATAACCCACATACAACTAAAATTTAAATAGCTGGAGGTTTAGGAATTGCTTATACCTCACTTTGCATAATCATTAGTAAAAGAAACTCTATTTTAGAATAATCTTTAAACATTGGGTGCAAAATCAACAACCGAGCTCGATAGCTGCGGTCGCTTAAGTGCGGCCAGTATCCAGTATTCGGGAGATAGTAGGTTCGAACCCCACTGTCGGCAGCCCTGAAAATGGTTTTCCGTGATTTCCCATTTTCACACCAGGCAAATGCTAGGGCTGTACCTTAATTAAGGCCACGGCCGCTTCCTTCTCACTCCTAGCCCTTTCCTGTCCCATCGTCGGCATAAGACCAATCTGTGTCGGTGCGATATAAAGCAAAAAAAAAACCCAGCAAAATCAACAATTCTGATTAATAATGTCGCAAACATGATATGTTATTGAAATAACCTTTCTTTACTCTTTGTCCTGAAAATATGGGAAATTATTTTAATAATTGAAGACATAATAACTATACCGGATTTTTGTTAGGCCTATACGTAAAATCTGCTCTTAACCTTGATGTACGTCAGGCAAGTCACACGAACTTATTGACAACTCTGCTTGCACGAGAAACATCTGTTACGAGCGCTAGCCCAGGACGGTATAACATAGCGCAAGCCCGGGGGGGGGGTATATTATACTTTCTTAACTACGGTACTCCGTACAATAAGTGTACAATTATATTATTTCATATAAGAAAGTACATTATTCAAGGTGATCAACACGGCGAACAATATAATCACCACGTACCAGAGAAATACACTGACTGACAGAGCAAATGCAACACCAAGAAGGAGTGGTCAGAACTTTATGCCAATTGCAGGGTAGACTGACGTCACTGAGGTATGCTCATGATGTGAAATGCGCCGCTGTGCTGCGCACGTAGCGAACGATAAATGGGACACGGCGTTGGCGAATGGCCCACTTCGTACCGTGATTTCTCAGCCGACAGTCATTGTAGAACGTGTTGTCGTGTGCCACAGGACACGTGTATAGCTAAGAATGCCAGGCCGCCGTCAACGGAGGCATTTCCAGCAGACAGACGACTTTACGAGGGGTATGGTGATCGGGCTGAGAAGGGCAGGTTGGTCGCTTCCTCAAATCGCAGCCGGTACCCATAGGGATGTGTCCACAGTGCAGCGCCTGTGGCGAAGATGGTTGGCGCAGGGACATGTGGCACGTGCGAGGGGTCCAGGCGCAGCCCGAGTGACGTCAGCACGCGAGGATCGGCGCATCCGCCGCCAAGCGGTGGCAGCCCCGCACGCCACGTCAACCGCCATTCTTCAGCATGTGCAAGACACCCTGGCTGTTCCAATATCGACCAGAACAATTTCCCGTCGATTGGTTGAAGGAGGCCTGCACTCCCGGCGTCCGCTCAGAAGACTACCATTGACTCCACAGCATAGACGTGCACGCCTGGCATGGTGCCGGGCTAGAGCGACTTGGATGAGGGAATGGCGGAACGTCGTGTTCTCCGATGAGTCACGCTTCTGTTCTGTCAGTGATAGTCACCGCAGACGAGTGTGGCGTCGGCGTGGAGAAAGGTCAAATCCGGCAGTAACTGTGGAGCGCCCTACCGCTAGACAACGCGGCATCATGGTTTGGGGCGCTATTGCGTATGATTCCACGTCACCTCTAGTGCGTATTCAAGGCACGTTAAATGCCCACCGCTACATGCAGCATGTGCTGCGGCCGGTGGCACTCCCGTACCTTCAGGAGCTGCCCAATGCTCTGTTTCAGCAGGATAATGCCCGCCCACACACTGCTCGCATCTCCCAACAGGCTCTACGAGGTGTATAGATGCTTCCGTGGCCAGCGTACTCTCCGGATCTCTCACCAATCGAAGACGTGTGGGATCTCATTGGATGCCGTTTGCAAACTCTGCCCCAGCCTCGTACGGACGACCAACTGTGGCAAATGGTTGACAGAGAATGGAGAACCATCCCTCAGGACACCATCCGCACTCTTATTGACTCTGTACCTCGACGTGTTTCTGCGTGCATCGCCGATCGCGGTGGTCCTACATCCTACTGAGTCGATGCCGTGCGCATTGTGTAACCTGCATATCGGTTTGAAATAAACATCAATTATTCGTCCGTGCCGTCTCTGTTTTTTCCCCAACTTTCATCCCTTTCGAACCACTCCTTCTTGGTGTTGCATTTGCTCTGTCAGTCAGTGTAAATAATGTTTTAAAGGTTGCCATAAGCAATGAAGTAAAAATTAATAGGCATTTACTTTTTAGGGACATGCTCAATCTCCTGTGAACAATTATGAAGTAGAATAATACCCAATACTATGCCGCTACTACATCGCTTCCACAGCAAAACTTACACAAAATATCTTTCTTTCTTAATCTGCTTACCCTCCAGCGAGGGATCCCACTTCTACCGTCTCAAGGGCAGTGTCCGGGAGCTTCAGACTCTGGGTCGGGGATACAACTGGGGAGGATGACCAGTGCCTCGCCCAGGCAGCCTCACCTGCTATG
This sequence comes from Anabrus simplex, assembly GCF_040414725.1. Lineage (NCBI taxonomy): Eukaryota > Metazoa > Arthropoda > Insecta > Orthoptera > Tettigoniidae > Anabrus > Anabrus simplex. The sequence continues at coordinate 116,827,387 of NC_090266.1, forward strand.
CTGAACAGGGGCCTTGTGGGCGATGGGAAGATTGGAAGGGATTGACAAGGAAGAGGGAAGGAAGCGGCCGTGGCTTTAATTTAGGTACCATCCCGGCATTTGCCTGGAGGAGAAGTGGGAAACCACGGAAAACCACTTCCAGGATGGCTGAGGTGGGAATCGAACCCACCTCTACTCAGTTGACCTCCTGAGGCTGAGTGGACGCCGTTCCAGCCCTCGTACCACTTTTCAAATTTCGTGGCAGAGCCGGGAATCGAACCCGCGCCTCCGGGGGTGGCAGCTAATCACACTAACCACTACACCACAGAGGCGGACTACACAAAATATACTTTTTTTTTAAAAAAAGGAAGCCATACTTTCCAGTGTCCACTTAGTAAAATGTAACATAAAAACTTTCGAATCTGTCAAACACACAGCAATTTCAATATAAATTATAACACTATAAACATACCCGTCCCTGCGAACAGTATGCTATGCCCAAAATTTTCCATTAGTCTCTCATCACGTGAATACTTGTAAATCATTATTTGTCAATACTTGTTCATATTATCACCCAACTCCCTATCATTGACAAGTTTACGCAACGTAAACAATACTGTGCATACATACGCATGTTTTAAATATGATTTGATAGAATCTGAGGATGTTCTTGTAGAACAAAACGTGCCATTCTTTGTATAATAGTGTACATATTTTCAGGTATGTTTATAGTGTTATAATTTATGGTGTGTGTTTGACAGACTGGAAAGTTTTTATGTTACATGGTGATGCAAGAGTATCCAAATATAAGCACACAATAACAAATTAATGTGTCAGTCCTTATGTCACAGCCTATGCCGCTGTATGTTTCAGTCATTAATTGTAGATAAAATGGCGTATGGCTTTTAATGCCGGGTGTGTCCGAGGACATGTTCGGCTCGCTAGGCGCAGGTCTTTTGATTTGACTCCCGTAGGTGACCTGCGCGTCGTGATGAGGATTACATGATGATAAAGACGACACTTACACCCGTGCCAGCGAAATAACCAATGATGGTTAGAATTCACGACCATGCCGGGAATCGAACCCGGGACCCCTGTGACCAAAAGCCAGCACGCTAACCATTTAGCCATGGAGCTGGACATTAATTGTAGATCAAAACAGATAACTGGAGCCTCTCCCCGCCAGGCGTGCACAGCCCTGAGTCAGCAACGTGGGGAAGTACAAGCCGAATGAGCGGAAGCAACTTACGCCCTCGTGCACAGGTATTTCTAGTACGGGCACTGCGCGTACGGCGGGCAAGTTTTGACACCCGTGATATACTGTATGTTTGCCTGTGTGTGGTCGTATCGACATTTCATAGCGGAAGACGTCAGATTACTTGCTGCTATTGTACAGAATTGCTTCCTTCCTGCCCATGAAAGTCAAGCAATATGGATGTGGAGTCGTTAACCACGTGGCAGGCCAATATCTGCACGCTATAGCAGTCGCCTTGGGTGGTCCAAATCAGTTTATGAACTGCGTGTTTTCATATGTTCTTGTCGGGCTGCGCGGTACAAACGGTACAGTGGAGTCCAAGTTAGCAGGTTCGATCCCGGCTCAGTCCGGTGGTATTTGTAGATACTCAAATACTCCACCCTCGTTTCGGTAGATTTATCGGTATAAAAAATAACTTCTTCAGCGTCTCCGAAAATCATAAAAATACTGGGATGTAAAACTAATCACATTATTATTATCATTGTTATTGTTATTTTTGTTGTTATTATTGTTTTCTTGTGTATAACAGAATTAGTTAGAATATTAAACTTTTCTTTCTTTCTTTCTTTCTTTCTTTCTTTCTTTCTTTCTTTCTTTCTTTCTTTCTTAATCTGCTTACCCTCCAGGGTTTGTTTTTCCCTCGGACTCAGCATGAGAGATTGGGTCTGGGGATACAACTGTGGAGGATGGCCACTACCTCGCCCAGGCAGCCTCACCTGCTATGCTGAACAGGAGCCTTGGTGGGGGATGGGAAGATTGGAGGGGATAGACAAGAAAGAGGGAAGGAAACGGCCGTGGCCTTAAGTTAGGTACCATCCCGGCATCACGGAAAACCATTTCCAGGATGGCTGAGGTGGGAATCGAATCCACCTTTACTCAGTTGACCTCCCGAGGCTGAATGGACCCGGTTCCAGCCCTCGTACCACTTTTCATATTTCATGGCAGAGCCGAGAATCGAACCCGGGACTCCGGGGATGGCAGCTAATCACACTAACCACTACACCACAGAGGCGGACTATTTCTTTCTTTCTTAATCCATTTACCCTCTAGGATTGGTTTTCCCCTCGGACTCGGCGAGGGAACCTACCTCTACCGCTTCTAGGGTAGTGTCCTGGAGCGTCAGTCTCTTGGTCGGGCGATATAACTGGAAAAGTGCTCCAGTCCCTCCAGGGGGCCTCACCTGCTATGCTGAAGAGGGGCCTTGTGGGGGGATGGGAAGATCGGAAGGGATAGACAAAGAAGGGGGAAGGAAGCGGCCGTGGCCTTAAGTTCGGTACATCCCGGCATTTGCCTGGAAGAGAAGTGGGAAAACACGGAAAACCACTTCGAGAATGGTTGAGGTGGGAATCGAACCCCCTGTACTCAGTTGCCCTCTCGAACCACTTTTTAAATTTCGTGGCAGAGCCGGGAATCGAACCCGGGCCTGCGGAATTGGCAGCTAATCACACTAACCACTACACCTAGAGGTGGACATAATATTGAATGATGGTAAGATAATTTAGACTGAGTGCGTTGGCTACACGGTACGATCTTCCCTATTCTTAAAAACTCCATCCAAGCTTATTCGTCTACTGAAATGTCGTATGGCTTTTAGTGCCGGGATATCCCAGGACGGGTTCGGCTCGCCAAGTGCAGGTCTTTCTATTTGACACCCGTAGGTGACCTGCGCGTTGTGATGAGGATGAAATGATGATGAAGACAACACATACACCCAGCCCCCGTGCCATTGGAATTAACCAATGAAGGTTAAAATCCCCGACCGAGCCGGGAATCGAACCCGGGACTCTCTGAACCGAAGGCCAGTACGTTAACCGTTCAGCCAACGAGTCGGACATTCGTCTACTAATTTCATTCCACGCCACCCCTCCACCCACAGCTCGCAACATACCACTTACAATTAGTCGAGCAGCTCGTCTCCATCCTTAAGTCTTCACAGCCCGAAGTTTGCAACATTTTCGCAACACTACTCTTTTATCGGAAATCAGCCAGAAAAAATCGTGCTGTTTTTCTTTGGATCTTTCCCAGTTCTCGAATCAAATAATCCTGGTAACAGGTGACAGGTAACCCATGCGGAGGTAAAATATAATTCTGACCTTTTGGCTGTCCAATTAGGCTTCGGCGACAGCACCCTAAATTACATCCATTCCGTACCGTGCGATTTGGCCGTGCGGTTAAGGGCATGCAGCTGTGAGCTTGCATGTGGGAGGTAGTGGGTTCGAGCCCCGCTGTCGGCAGCGCTAGTGATGGTTACACCAGGCAAATGCTGGGGCTGTACCTTAATTAAGGCCACGGCCTCTTCCTTCCCATCCCTAGGCTTTTCCTGTCTCTTCGTCGCCGTAAGACATATCGGTGCCGGTGCGACGTAAAATCAATTTAAAAAATCTTCGTTACTATAAAAGCCACTCGACCTTCCTCTCGAAAACTTGTAACTTCTCCCATGTGCAATTTTCGAAATAGAAGGCACATCCTTCTAGTCGGGATTCTACGACAAACTGTACGCCCTATGCCTTTGATCGCAAGAGTAACAGTGACGTGAAGTCAATCTTGCTTGGCAAACGACACGGTTTGAATCCTGATACAAGGTGGACAAAATAAAAATTGGCCTGGAAAATATTTATAAGACTGACACAGAATTGACCCGTGTTAATGAACAGGAGAACTGCCCGTCATAGGAAAAGCTGGAAACCGTCATTTCGATGCACCACTCGATTGCTGTAACATGTCTGCGCGTGCGCATATCTCGCATGCTCTGTCCCGAGTACGTCGCTCTGTCGGTACGTGTAAGTGAGTGGGAAGAGCAGACGTGATTAGTGACCAGATGAATGAAACACAAAATGGCGATCACGATAAAACAGAGCGTGTTTGTTGTCGAATGTTATGAGAAGCACGATTCATGGAATACCTGTGCGGAACTGTTTGCGAAAGAGTTTATGAGTGGAAGGGTTTTGGCAAAACCTCCAGCAATGTCTGCAATGCAAAACTTAGTGACAAAATGGCGTTAAATGGCCTTTGTAGCGAATAAAATCCGTAACTATCCGAAAAGTGTTCGAACACCAGAAAACATTGCTCGAGTGAAAGAAAGCCTGGAACGAATTCTGATGAAATCTCAACGCCGTTTACCTGTGAAAGTGGAAATTACATCGTCGTGTCGAAACATTTTCAAAAAGGTCCTGCATCAGTAACCTTACAAATTTAGTTTTGTGCATGCTTTATAGAGCCCAGACGAACCTTCGCATGTTGAGTTCTGCCAGCGGTTTGTGAGTGAAGTGGAGTCAGGACTTTTGAATACTCAGTTTTTCATTTCTTCAGATGAGGCCATTTCCAGCATCTTCTGTGATGTTCATTAACCAGGGTCAATCCCGCATCAGTCCTATTGTAAATATTTTACGGGCCCATCCGATATATCCTTAACGAACACACAGTATAACTAGTTCAGTACACCGAACGACCTCGGGAGGTGGGCTTTTCTTCAGATCATAATTCCAGGACCTCGGCAAAAGCAAAATTGTTTCTCAAAGTTTAAAATGTCTCCTGATCATAAAAAAACAAGTAAAAGATAAGGTAAGGTAAGGGTGTATTCTGACCGAAGGCAGGTTCGAACCTCCGCAGAGGTGTGCCTGAGCCGGAGTTTACGTATGGTAGGTTGGCCAGTTCCTTTCCGCTCCTCCATTCCCTTACCCCCACCAACAGCGCGTGGCAACTTATTCAAATCTTCACCACGCCCAATGTTGCTTAACGTCGGTGATCTAACGGGATCTGGTGTTTCAACACGGCTACGGCCGTTGGCAGTAACATATAAGTAAATAATTACATTTTTCGATAACCACTGAACGGATTTACATAGTTGATGCGTTAAATCAAGAATGAAGTTTCAATATCAGTTCAAAATTTTAAACTCAAATACTGAGATGTATGCAGGGTGTAACAATAAAGTAGGCCAAACTTACAGGACACATTTCTCACACGTAGAAGAAGAAAATATGTTAGCTTATATGGACATGAGTCGGGAAGTGCTTTATATCCATGGTAAAGCTTATTTTCTGCAATTCTACATAGCACATTAATCATGGGAAACACACAGGAACAGAACGTACCAGCGTACCACATGCAACTCTTTCTCACAGGAAATGTTGAATATGCCCTCCGTGAGCTTTCATACATGCTTGTCACGGTCGTTCGTACTGATAACTGAAACAGTTGTTGTTACCTGTAAACAAGCAATGACGTAAGTCGCATAGCAACAGGGGCATGTAAAACAAAACAAAACACTGGCAGCGCACCTACCCTAATGATACCGTTACCAGACGTAACCAAGAATGCATGATTCCCATGATTAATGAGCTGGAGAAAATGAGGTGTAACATGGAAACAAAGCGTTTCCGGACCCATGTTTATATAACATAATTTCTTCATCTACGTGTGAGGAATGTGTTCTGCAACTTGTGCCGTGCATTTTTGTTACACTCTGTATACATCAACCTGTAGTCCGCGCATTTGGCATATTGGGAGTTTGGTCGTACCTTATTGTTACACCATATGTATTCAAATAAACCTTCTTCTCATTTTCAGCTCAATAGCTGAGCGTATAACCTGAGACGGTCGTCAAGGAGGGAGAATCATGTGATCGCCTAATGGTTGGCAGTTTCGAAACAACTTGACCGTTGGCCGTTCAGTTCTCTTGGTGCTTCCAGCGTATTCAACGGAATTGGCTTGCGTCTACTTTACTTGTGATGAGTACCGTTACATTAGGAAGGTCAACAAAACGCAGCCATGGTTTTCATAATGAATCTGAGCGAAGAAGTTTCGTACACACATGTGTTCTATTCATCTCAGGGTAGGTACATCGTACGCCGATCTGTCCTTTTGAAATCTGTGCTGGATGGCTACCACCTGCGAGTATTGCGTAAGTGCTATGCATGTTCAGTATGTCCACTGCCATCCCTTGCTGTTTATTAACGAGGCAGCTAGTGGTCTGTTCAATTCTTGACACACGGAAGTACTGCTGCAGAACGAATTAATCACCTTAGGTGCTTCCTGATTTTATTATAGAACAAGTCTTAATAAACTGGTTTCTCACTGCATTGAAATATATTTATAACTAGCAAGATACCCGTGCTTCGCTACGGTATTATACTGAAATTTATAATTGAATGCTTAACATTTTGTATACAATCCTCCGAAATTCGCGATCTGACTCGTTTTCTGAGAGAATACGCCAAAATTCGCGATCTGACTCGTTTTCTGAGAGATTACGGCATAGTTCCTCACATTTTCAATCTTTCTTTCCAGCAATCGATTTCTTACTTTCCGGGCTAGGTCCAGGTAGTCCACGTGGTCAGTTGGGTCCCTAAATCTTTCCCATCTTTTCCTATAAGCATTTTTAGTATGGATCAAATCCTGAAGGAGATCCGGCGTGGTGTCGTCTTGGGTGCCTTGGCGGCATTGAACCCGCGACCGGACTGTATTCGTAGTCATTACTAGACCAGGACCCGTTTCCAGTGCGGTCCGCAAAATTTGACGACGGTCCAGAACATTATTATTATTATTATTATTATTATTATTATTATTATTATTATTATTATTATTATTATTAGATGGTGTGGACCCCACAGCAAGATGCAAGACCGCTACTTGGCGGTAAATTACATCTGCTGCCATTGTCATTGTTGACAATGTGACCAGCAGCATTGTCGCGCGTACGCAAGTGTGCGGGATTTCTGGCGATACGAATGACATACTTCCGTGCATTAATGACATTATAGAGGTGAACAATTTGACGGTCAATCTCATTCCTATCGTTTATTTCAAATGTGTTTAATTTTTTTATTTATATGCCAGGAGAGTCTACTGTAATCTAAGAACGTTCTCCGAAGGAAAAGATGGCTGTTGAAATCGAACACAGGAAAGATTAAAAATGATCGGTTTATGATCAGAATAAGTACATCGAAAATCTACAGCCTGTTTCCAGTCATTCGACAGGGTCAGGAATGGAATAAATAAAGCCCCATCTAGTGACGACAATAGGAATTGTTCTGGCTGCCGAAGCACTCCTCTGGGGCAATGATCGATGAATGACAAATGATATAAGATATTGGACAGTATTGCTGGAATGAATGATGATAGGGAAAACCGGAGTATCCGGAGAAAAACCTGTCCCGCCTCCGTTTTGTCCAGCACGGATGTCACATGGAGTGACCGGGATTTGAACCACGGAACCAAGCTGTGAGAGGCCGGCGCGCTGCCGCCTGAGCAACGGAGGCTCCTTATAAGTACAAACACAAATGTTCACGTCTGTTACCTTCAGTTTTGAGATATAAGTATCTCCATAAAAATAATTCACTTTTTTCACTTCCTTTCACTCTCCTGCCCCCCCCCCCCCCGCAGTGAATTTTCCGGCAAAAAATCACTTGTTTCTTTAATGGTAAAGGATCTTCTAAATACCAATTATCACGCCACTAACTTCTTCAGTTTTTTATTTATGTGTCCTCGTGAAAGGAATTCAACTCCTTTTCACTCCCGCCCCGCAAGATGGTCCCCCCCTCACCAAACGTGTTTTTCTTTGTTTTTAAAGGAAATCCATATACCAAATTTCACGTCTGTAACAACTTTATTTTTATTAGATGTATGTATTCTCATACAATTAAGTCAATAAATTTTTCAGTTCTTTCACCCCCTCCCCCTCTTCATTGGATTTTCCGAAAATACGTGTTTCTTTACTTTTAAAGCAGATCCCAAATATCAAATTTCACGTCTGTAACATCTCCATTTTTGAGATATCAGTAGCCTAATTAAAAGAAATCAACACCATTTTTCAGTCACTTTTACCCCCCTCCTCCCAAGTGGTATTTTCGTAAACTAAAAACACACGTTTCTTTATTTTTAATAGAGATAAAAAATACAATTTTTCACTTCTGTAACATGTTAAGTTTTTTGAGATATACTGTAGAAATTCTCATTTTTAAATTTCACCCCTTTTTATTTCCCCTTAAGGGGAGTTTCCAAAAACTAATCACCTATGTTTCATTACATTTACAGGAAATTCCAAATACCCACTTTTTACGTCTGTAACATTTTACGTTTCTCAGATATTCTGTAGATACAGTCTTTCGAAAAATTCACCCCAATTTGTCACTCCTGTTTAACCGCCATTAATTGGATTTTCCATAAACAAAAAATACGTATTTCTTTATTTTTAAAGGAGATCCCATATACAAATTTACAGGTCTGTAATATCTTCAGGTTCTGAAATATAAGTAGCCTCATTAAGGCATTCAACCCATTTTTCACCCTTTTCTACCCTTCCTATTGGAATTTTCCGAAAACAAAAAGTACGTGTTTCTTTATTTTTAAAGGAGATTCTAAATACCAGTTTTTACATCTATAAACTTTAAAAGTTTTGAGATATAGATACACTCATTTTTAAAATTTTCACCTTTTCACCCCCCCCCCCCCAATAATTGGATTTTCCAAAAACAAATAATACGTGTTTCTTTATTTTTAAAGGAGATTCTAAATACCAATTTTTACTTCTATAAAATTTAAAATTTTTGATATATTGATACACTCATTTTAAAAATTGCCCCCTTTTTCACCCCCCGTTAATTGGATTTTCCAAAAACAAAAAATACGTATTTCTTTATTTTTAAAGGAGATCCCAAACACCAATTTTCAGGTCTGTAGTATCTTCAGTTTTTGAGATATAAGTATCCTCATTAAAGACAATTAACCCCCTTTTCACCGCTTTTTACCCCTCCTATTGGGATTTTCCGAAAACAAAAAATACGTATTTCTTTATTTTTAATGAAGATTCTAAGAACCAATTTTTACATCTGTAAACTTTAAAAGTTTTGAGATATAGATGCACTCATTTTAAAATTTCACCCCACTTTTCACCCTCCCAGTAATTGGATTTTCCAAAAACAAAAAAATGCGTGTTTCTTTATTTTTAAAAGCGATCAAATGTACCAATTTTTAGGTCTGTAATGTCATCAGTTTCTGAGATATGAGTAACGGTATCCTGATTAAAGGCATTCAACCCCTTTTTCACCCATTTTCACCCCTCCTATTGGGATTTTCTGAAAACAAAAAAATACGCGTTTCCTTATTTTTAAAGAAGATTCTAAATACCAATTTTCACATCTGTAAACTTTTAAAGTTTTGAGATATAGATACACTTATTTTAAAATTTCACCGCCCTTTTTTCCCACTTAGCGAGGGAATATCCAAAAATCCTCTCTTAGCGAGCACCTACATCTTAATATGAATATATCCCCAAAATTTCATTTCTTTATGTCCAGTAGTTTTGGCTCGGCGATGATGAATCAGTCAGTCAGTCAGTCAGGACAAGTTATTTTATATACATAGATAACAATGTTATAATGTTATTTGCTTTACGTACCACTAACTAATTTTACGGTTTTCGGAGACGCTGAGGTGCAGGAATTTAGTCCCGCTGGAGTTCTTTTACGTGCCAGTAAATCTATCGATACGAGGCTGTCGAATTTGAGCACCTTCAAATACCATCGGACTGGGCCAGGGTCGAACCTACCAAGTTGGGGTCAGAAGGTCAGCGCCTCAGCCGTCTGAGCCACTCAGCCCCGCGAAATATGTTTAAACACCCTCAATAAATTCGGGCTGCTCTTAGAAGCCACCAGACTTTAAGTCGGCACAAAAGTAGCTTTTTTTTCTCTCAAGCTATGACAGCGTTATTCAATATGAAGAAGGCTGATATTAAAGAGGATTATTGCAGCCCGTTATTGAACAACGTAGACAACATTGAAAATATTACCATCATTTCAGCAACGCCTAACGGATCATGGTGAAGCCCGTAAGGCAAACAAATAAGATCGCTACCTAAGGACTGGTGTAAAATAAGTATAAGGTATTTCCAGTCTGTTGTTGTATGCGGCAACTAAAAATAGATGAACCCGTAGAGACAGTGTGTATGATGACTTGGTGAGGTGAACTACATGTACTATTTTAAACGCGTACCAGACTCATAAATATGTGGCAGTGACGAGAATTGAATCTCGGCCGCAAAAACGAAAGCTAATAGAGCTTATGGAGTTATACGACTCGATCGTAAGTCATAAATATATTGTTTACGGAAGTTGATTAAAAATATGAAAATAGTAAAACACAATTTGCGCAAACACAGTAGTTCTGTATCTCTAAACATTCAGACGGATGTCTTAAATATGAAGAAGAATATAGTAATTTGAGGAAAATATTGAAAATGGAACGCAGTCTAGGAACTCCAAAACCAACTATATTTACAAATAATTGGAACACATGCATACTGTACATACCTACATACGTAGAGTACTCATTATAGATTGTTATGACTTTCAGAGTTCAGTCTGCGAGTGTCAGAAGTAAGTACCTCCGCAATCCTCTTTGGCAAATAGTATTGTGGCCTCGTTTAATTCCACAACTCGTATCATTAAATCATTAAAACTGAATTTAACATTCGTCGTCTTTGTCACCCTCTACATTATCTTTTAAAATTTGCAATTTGTTTTACGTCGCACCGACACAGACAGGTTTTATGGCGACGATGGGATAGGAAAGGTCTAGGAGTCGGAAGGAAGCGGCCATGGCCTAAATTAAGGTCCATCCCCAGCATTTGCCTGGTGTGAAAATGGGAACCACGGAAAACGATCTTCAGGGCTGCCGACAGTGGAGTTCGAACCAGCTATCTCCCGAATTCAAGCTCACAGCTGCGCAGCCCTAACCGCAAGACCAACTCGCTCGGTCCCTCCGCTTTTCCTTCCAGGTCCAAGTCCAGTATCCTCTTAGGCAACTTCCTTCACTCGCCTCACTTGCCCCCATCACTAAGGACGGTTTATGTGCATAGCTTCATCCATCGAGTTTATTTCTAACTTAGCCTTTATCTCCTCATTCTGAGTACCCTTCTGCCATTGCACCCACTTGTTTGTACCAGAAATAATTCTCACTATTTTCATGTCTGTTACTTCCAAGTTACGAATAAGATATCATGAGTCCACCAGCATTCACTCCCGTTCAGCGAAGTCGGCCTGAAAATAGACCCGATGTAAAGACAGCTTCGTCTGAGAACTTAGTTCTTCTTACAGAATACCTCTGATCACAAGTGCCAGCATACTTCCTTAACTTTACTGTACCGTGATTCAATTTCACTTAGTATACTACAATCCTTCCGTGGTTCAAATCCCGGTCAATCCGTGTGAGATTTGTGCTGGACAAAGAGGAGGCGGGATAGGTTTTTCTCCGGGTACTCCGGGTTTCCATGTCACCTTTCATTCCAGCAACACTCTCCACTATCATTTCATTCCATCTGTCAGTCATTAATCATTGCCCCAGAGGAGTGCGACAGGCTTCGGCAGCCGGCACAATTCCCATCCTCGCCGCTAGATGGGGCTTCATTCATTCCATTCCTGACCCGGTCGAATGACTGGAAACAGGCTGCGGACTTTCATTTACTTCATACTACCATCCTTGGAGAATGCTTTTGTTTCAATCATCAGTCCATAGACTGGTTTGATGCAGCTCTCCGTGACACCCTACCTGTGCTAATCGTTTATTTTCTAGGTAACTACTACATCGTACATTTGTTCCCAAGACGATGGGTTCCATCCTGATTGAGATCGGTTGCATTTGAAGCTGTCTAAATGCGACAACTCTGTGTCGTTGTCTTCCCCCACGTCCAAGAACTCACGTGGGACAAAATTCCGGCAGCCCAGATTCTATTAAAATCTATAGCAATTGAAGGTCACGATTGTAACATGTGGTAGATGTTTTTGGTGACTCCTATGAATCTGTCAAATTTCAGGACAGTTACCAACATAATGCGAAAATAGTCATACATACAAAACAGTTCTCTGCAAGGAAGACATCGAGTTGTTTACGAAATAATACCTGGAAAGTCTTATTCAGACTTTCAATTAATCAATAAACTTACATTCTTAACAGATTTTTATAATTCTTGATTTCGATTTCATGGAATATGTACCACTCGGACAATTATTTTATGATTCTCAAAGAACATTCTCCCATTTTCTGCGTATTTATAGGTTACCTCCTGTTAATAACAACGACAATAATAATAATAATAATAATAATAATAATAATAATAATAATAATAATAATAATAATAATAATAATAATAATATTACCATCAACAAGGCATCTACCTATTGTTAGGCAATACCTTAAACTCCTGAGGACGGCGAACTCTTCTGGAAAATTAATATACTGAACTTTTTGAAGAGTACGTGATTTTCTAGTTTATTTACAGATGTTACTACTTTTGGTTTTGGAGTGCCACTTAGGGACTTTGCCTGTGCACAACTTCGTAGAGTACTGTAAAAGTTTTGAGGGTTGGCACAAGAAAGCTTACGTCCTCTCTTTCTAAGTTACCACTATGGGTATTTCAATTCATTATTTTTTTGCTAGTGGCTTTACGTCGCACCGACACAGATAGGTCTTATCGCGACTATGGAATAGGAAAGGCCTAGGAGTTGGAAGGAAGCGGCCGTGGCCTTAAGCTACAGCCCAAGCATTTGCCTGGTGTGAAAATGGGAAACCACGAAAAACCATATTTATGATTACCGACAGTGGGATTCGAACCCACTATCTCCCGGATGTAAACTCACAGCTGCGCGCCCCTAACCGCACGGCCAACTCGCCCGGTGGTATTTCAAATTAAGCCAGCCAATTATCGCCCAGTTCGCACCTATAAATAAACAAATAGGGGCAATCTTGGACCTTATGTATCTATCTGGATCTTGACCAGTGCAGCAACAAGTGAAGTTCTCCTCACAGAAGACTACAGGCGAGCTGGGGCAGCATCTAATGTAAGCGGTAAGACTTTTTTTTCTCTATCATATGATAGATACGATATCAGCGTTCTCCTCCAGCATGTAATTGATAGGGTTGAGCCGCGTTTACCTTTATCTATATCTCCACTTCCTTTAAGTTTTTAACTTTTAGGTTTTTAGGTTGTCTTCGGATGGAGTGTGTCCACCCTAGTGGGTGTCACGTAATGTCTTAAGGATCTACGAGTGTGGACTCCCGTTTTCCCTTCGTTACTTTGCTTTATGGTGACTAAGTTTTCTAACCTCTAAATTTTCTATCTGCATTTCGATCTGTGATTGTCTTCCTTGGTCTTAGTCACCAACGTAGTATGGCTTATCGTCTGTGTCACCTGGCCTTCTGTCCCATTATGTTTTATGGTAAGTCCTATCACGGGATTGCTTGAGTGGGTTCAGCATCCCATTCTATTTTGTTCTCGGCCTTTCTATTAACCTTTGCCTTGCTCTTCCTTGGCCGTGTAGTACGGTATGAGCTTCTGTTCGTGCTTTTTCTGCATCCTTCCGATCCATATGTTGAGAGTTGTTTTCCTCTGAATTAAGGGCAGCGAATGTCAGATCGGTGTAAAGGCTGTTAAGATCTTAAGTGGACAAAAAGGTACCTTGATGTGAGGTTCAGGCTCGTTCAGGCCATTAATAGTGAAATTTTGGCGTTCTGTCTCCCTTTGCTTTGTGTAACTGAACTATTCGAAGCCTCCGCTTCTTGATTGCAAGACCAAAGATTCCTTTGCCAAAGATGTGTAAATACTAATAAGTCTTTTGAAATGGCAGCTTCCTCTCCTCTGTTGTTTATCTAGATCTGGAGGTTATTATTCTTAAAACATTCCCTTCTAATGTTTACTCCGTGTTAAATTATTGTTGCTGTTGTCATAGAAAATAAAATTGGAACAGTAAAATTAAGAAAAGAAGAGATAATTTAGGAAATATCTTCAAAATTTAATTTTTTGTGTGGTCATTTTTCCAGTAGCCTATGCCCTGCGATTCCATCCCCTCTCCTGCCCTTGTTGGTGTAATAATAATAATAATAAGAAGAAGAAGAAGAAGAAGAAGAAGAATACGGTAGTAATAATAATAATAATAACAACAATTGTTAGGTTTTTTGCTAGGGGCTATACGTCGCACCGACACAGATAGGTCTTATGGCGACGATGGGATAGGAAAGGCCTAGGAGTTGGAAGGAAGCGGCCGTGGTCTTATTTAAGGTACAGCCCCAGCATTTGCCTGGTGTGAAAATGGGAAACCACGGAAAACCATCTTCAGGGCTGCCGATAGTGGGATTCGAACCTACTATCTCCCGGATGCAAGCTCACAGCCGCGAGCCTCTACGCGCACGGCCAACTCGCCCTGCAATTGTTATATTAAATTATGCCACCATTGTAGTTGGACTACACCCTCCTGTTTTTATCCTGCGCTCCAACTACCTATTACGTCAAGAATTTGGTGCAGCAGACCTTTCGATACGACCGACGACCCTCCTTTACCCTTTTTTACTGTAGCCAATACTGTGCTCCAACTTGTCCTACCTCTTAAAACTTCCTGCCGTGATCAGTTTAATTTTTGGGGCTAGTATCTCCTTTCTTCGGAATTGTTAACATGGTACTAATTGTGCCCAATCACCTGCCAGCCTCTCGCCTATAAAAAGGCGGACCAGAGACTCAGTGGTGATAATCTCGGTCTCCTCTTCTTGTGAAACAGGTAAGGTCAAACTTCAAAAAGTGAAAAACTCCTATGTTCGACGCCACTCTTCTCCTGGTGCAGGGAGGTATTTTATAGACTTTTAATCTAAAGTGTAGGCGATCATGTAAAAGTTATGATATAGGATTTTCAGGGTATTCTAACTAAATCATGTAGGCAATAACTGTTACTTTTAACGAATTATGGGGCAAGTGTTGGCTCACCTTATGCGATTTTGCCATGTCATGCTAACGTAGCCATGTCACCAAAATGTTCGAGTGATGTACAGTTTCTTTCCTTTTTACAAATTATTTTACGCCACACCTACACAGGTAGGTCTTACGTCGACGATGGGTAGAGAAGGGCTAGAGGGGAGAAGGAAGCGCCCGTGGCGTTTACTTCCCTGTATTTACCTGGTGTGAGAACGGGAAACCACCGGAAACCATCTTCAGGGTTGCCGACAGTGGGGTTCGAACCCACTATCTCCCGAATGCAAGCTGACAGCTACGTGACCCAAGCCGCGCAGCCACTCATTCGGTCGTCTCTTTTCTCATATTGCGCCTAGGCGTTTTCAAAATTTAAAAATCTTGATCAATACTTTTAGGATTTTAATTTGCTTTTTCCTAATCGTAGCATAGTTTGGGCTAATCACCTGACTCGTGGCATTCGTGCCCAGTTAGGTAGTTTTCCTATGTCAATCTTTGGGGATTTCATATGGTATTTAACACCTACCCTTTTGCTATTTCTGCCCTTCTAAACGTTGCTTGCAATGGTTTTGGTGTACATTTTCGTTCCACTCATTTTGTAGTATGAGACTACTGAAGGTCTACAAAGAAATCCCAATTAGAATCGAATTTTTGAACCGTCGAGATTGCTGAGATGTAAATACTCGAAAATCTCCCTGAAGCACGTGAAAGTATCATGTTTACTGAGTAAAATTGGTTTCCTTCCTACTTTCTTTGAAACTGTATTGCTCTGTGAGGAAGGCAATCAGGAGACTGGATCTGTGATGTTTTTATTAACCTATATTAATTGTGTTTTGATGATTTCGCTTTATTTTCCTGTTATTAAGTACTGTACAGTATATAATTAATTACTCTTGTTAATTACTTTTTGATGCATTAAAATGAAATAAAAAACAAGAGTAGTTAAATAAGTTACATCTTACATTCAAGTGTTCTTTTCGCAACTGCCTTGTTCAGACATGAGGGCTTCCACTGCTGTTACAATGAAACGATCATCACACAAGAATGATTGGACAGTAATGGGTTAATGTAATAGAAGATATATTCAGTTCTATACTGAATTCTTAAGTCCAACAGCATTTTGCAGACGGTAACATTTATGAACACAAACTAATCCTTTTTTAAAAATTAATATAATAACTTGATCATTTCATTTGGTGTCCGACTCGTTGGCTGAATGGTCAGCGTACTGGCCTTCGGTTCAGAGGGTCCCGGGTTCGATTTCCGGCCGGGTCGGGGATTTTAACCTTCATTGGTTAATTCCAATGGCCCGGGGGCTGGGTGTTTGTGCTGTCCCCAACATCCCTGCAACTCACACACCACACATAACACTATCCTCCACCACAATAACACGCAGTTACCTACACATGGTAGATGCCGCCCACCCTCATCGGAGGGTCTGCCTTACAAGGGCTGCACTCGGCTAGAAATAGCCACACGAAATTATTATTATTATTTCATTTGGTCAATGCGTGTTAAAATTCGAAATTAATTTATGCAGCTAACAATGCTTAACATCTACAAAAAAAGTAGCTCCACTCCTGAACATGGTGAACGGTTCCAAATAATAAGTCGTCGTTGCGCGTGCGAAAACTGTTATGTGACAATTTAGTGGGATGATTTTTTTTTTTTTTGTTAGTGGCTTTACGTCGCACCGACACAGATAGGTTATATGGCGACGATGGGATAGGAAAGGCCTAAGAGTTGGAAGGAAGCGGCCGTGGCCTTAATTAAGGTAGAGCCCCAGCATTTGCCTGTTGTGAAAATGGGAAACCACGGAAAATCATCTTCAGGGCGCCGACTCAGACTGTGAGGCACTGGCCTTCTGACCCCAGCTTGGCAAGTTCGATCCTGGCTTAGTCCAGTGGTATTTTAAGGTACTCAAATACTTCAGCCTCGTGTCGATATATTTAATGGCACGTAAAAGAACTCCTGAGGGACTAGATTCCGGCACGATGGCATCTCCGAAAACTGTAAAAGTAGTTCGTGGGGCGTAAAATCAATAAACCTAAAACATATTTTAAGCTGAAATATTTCACATAACGGTTTTGGAAGGCGCGACGGCGAAATAATGTTGGTGTGATCGTCAGAAAATAATTTTCATCGTCTTGAAGTGCTAACATTGAAAAGACGAAAAAGTAATTAAGTAAATTTTCTGTTTCATTTTTATCTCGATAGTTCATCGGTTATTCCAAATTTTGAATTTTACTCCGTCAACTTCGTGTTAGACTTTATTTGTCTTCACCTCGCCCCTTATGAAGGTAAGTGGTTTTTTTTTTTTTTTTGAAATCTTCGCTACTGACAGAGAAAACACATGAAGAAACAGTACTACTCTGGGAAAAAAAAGAGAGATTGCATTTGCAGAGTGTGAAAGAAACTCTGACAACGGTCAGAAATAGAAATATATTATTACCGAGCAAGTTGGCCGCGCTGTTAGTGTCGCGCAGCTGTGAGCTTCCATTCGGGAGATAGTGGGTTCGAACCCCACAGTTGGCAGCCTTAAAGATGGTTTACCGTGGTTTCCCAATTCCACACCAGGCAAATGCTTCAATTAAAGCAAAGGCCGCTTCCTCCCACTTCTAGCCCTTTCCTATCCCATCGTCTCCACAGGACCTAACTGTGTTGGTGTGACGTAAAGCAAATTGTAAATGTATACGTGAAGTGTGTAGGAATAGCCCTGTACATTTGATTGGGGCACGATTGCAAGCAGGAACTGAAATGAAAGAAACCTGGTTTGCTGGCCGTGCAGATTACATATATGGAAGGCAAGGTGAAGTGTTTCGATTCTGGGCAATATGATATTCAGTGGCTATTCTGAATACATCCTCAATTTACTTCTTTACTTACCGGATTCTGCACATTTCGCGAAAAAGTTGGAGCGTTGCCTTAACTCAGTTCCCGGAACACCCATCCCCATTGTAAACATGAATACAAACAGCTGTAAATTCTAATATTATAACACGTACAACATGCTGGAGTATGGGGTACTGATCTAAAGGTCCCCGATCTTAAATTAAGAAACGACGAAAACAGACGGCATGTAGTTATCACGGAAGAAGATACCTTGAGAACGCCACACCGTTGGCCTTGTCAATCATAAACAAGGGCCTATAGGCCAGCTGCAACGGAAATATAACCTGATATTTACAGTCGCCTTTTTAGAGCAAAGCTACCTTGCTCGTCTAAATTTGTCTCGTGAGATTTTCTCGGAAGTCGCCTGCACTTCTGCGTTCTTGTAACTAGGTCCAGTGCTCTGGATAACATTTCAGTGGAGCTGGATATGACTTTCTCCAGAGAAATACAGCATCGAGCAAATACTTAGGCTGAGACGGACTACGCGCGACTGATGATGGTGCTAATAATAATAATAATAATAATAATAATAATAATAATAATAATAATAATAATAAACATCGGCGTGGTGTCTTGAAGTGTGTCGAGATGCAAAACCAGCTGACAAGACACTTGACTCTCCCTTAGTGCCTTTTAATCGATTGATTTTAGTATCAATTCTTCAATAAATATACATTCAGTTGGTTTGCGCAGATATTCTTAGCATTATTTAAGCGAATCAGTGCAGACATCTAAATTTTACGGACGTTACCAGGAGGCTGAATGATGACAAATGCAGTGTGATGATAATAATAATAATAATAATAATAATAACAATAATAATAACAATAATAATAATAAAATGAAAATCCACAGCCTGTTTCCTGTCATTCGACCGGGTCAGGAATGAAATGAATGAAGCCCCATCTAGCGGCCCGTTCGGTCAGGGGTACATGGCTGTGAGCTTGCATCCGGGAGATAGTGGGTTTGAATCCCACTGTCGGCAGCCCTGAAGAGGGTTTTCCGTGGTTTCCCATTTTCACACCAGGCAAATGATGGGGCTGTACCTTAATTAAGGCCACGGCCGCTTCCTTCCAACTCCTAGGCCTTTCCTATCCCATCGTCGCCATAAGACCTATCTGTGTCGGTGCGACGTAAAGCAACTAGCAACTAGCATCTACCGGCGAGGATAGGAAATTTGCCGGCTGCCAAAGGCTGTCACACTTCTCTGGGGCAATGATAAATGACTGACAGATGAAATGTTAATGGAGAGTGTTGATGGAATAAAAGATGAAAGGGAAAACCGGAGTACCCGGAGAAAAACCTGTCCCGCCTCCGCTTTGTCCAGCACAAATTCCACATGGACTGACCGGGATTTGAACCACGGTATCCAGCGGTGAGAGGCCGGCGCGTTACCGACTGAGCCAAGGAGAGCTTAATAATAATAATAATAAAAATAATAATAATAATAATAATAATAATAATAATAATAATAATAATAATAATAATAATAATAATAATCTACTTCTTCAGTTACTTACCCACAACCTGGTGAGTTCGCGGACTGTGTCGCACATGTGGACTTGGCCCTGTTGCCTGGATACCCTTTCTGACACGGACCTTGTAATATGGAGGGATCTGTTTACTACTACATTTTTCTTTAGTGGTTGGTTGTGTGGTGAGTTGTGTTGTGTGTAGCCTATATGAAGGGGTGTGTATTGGGACAAATACACAATCCCCAAGTCAGAGTAGTTAACCAGACGCGGCTAAAATCTCCGACCCGTCCGGGAAACGAACCCGGGACCCACTGGAACAAAGGCCGTGACGCTGACCATTCAACCAATGAACCTGATAATAATAATAATAATAATAATAATAATAATAATAATAATAATAATAATAATAATAATAATAATGGGTTTACCTTGGAATTTTGTCTCACAGGAATTCTTTTTCGTGTTGGTAAGACTACTGGCTACTAGTTTCGAATACCACTGGGCTAAACTAGAATCAAACCCTCCATCTTGCGCAAGAATGCCTACCGTTTTAACCACCTAACCCGGCCCGCTCTGACATTAAGCCACGCTGCTGGAGTGTGATGGACTTCTTTGTCCTTAGAAAAATGTAAAACTAGATCTCGTGCCATTAAGAATGAACACACATTTCGTGCACGTTGTCAATGCAGTGTTCTAACACCGTAGGCCCTAATAAACTGTTTTCCTCTAGTTATTTAAATACAACAAATAAACGCTGGAACTCATATAAAGAAACGGTATGTGTTGTTTTGGCTGTCAAATGTGATAATATATTTGCATGCCTCTCGTTTTCCTTCTTGTGTTCATTGCACATGCAGTTCTATTTCAGCACATGTGTCGTGCGCATTTATAGCCCATTAACCTTCCAGTGGATATTTCCAACCTCACTCACTTCTGCTCTGTTGCTGAAGCTCTTGGAATTGTTTCCCGAGATACGTCAACATAAGTATATACTGATGTGTCTGATAAATTAACATCACGATTACCAGGAGATTATAATATATATATTCGTATGGCTATAACAGCCTTGTTACAAACCTCCGACGAAGGTGGGCCATAGTAAGTAAACTGTGTGTTGTGTGAGTTGTAGGAATATTAAGGAGAGAGCCCCCACGCCCCGAATTTTAGTAATGAGCCATATGCGGCTAAAGTCAGTCGACTCGGCCGGGGATCGAGCCCGCGACCCCTCGTCCCGAAGACTGTAACACTAATCTTTCATGCATGGAGCCAGGCACCAGAAGGTTAATAGTTATTCATCAGGATTCAGAAAGAAGTGCAGAAAGGCTTTTATTTTTAGAATCCTAGGAAGATCGAGCAACTTGGCCTCGTGGTCCGACGCACGTTGCCGTAAGCCTTCATTCGGGAGATGGTGGATTCGAATCTCACCGTCCGCGAGGGCAGCAGCCCTGAAGATGGCTTTCTGTGGTTTCCAATTTTCACACCAGACAAATGCTGGAGCTGTACCGGTACCTTAATTGAGGCCATGGCCGCTACCTTTCCCTTCCTATTTTTTTTTTTTTTTTTTTTTTTTTTGCTATTGGCTTTACGTCGCACCGACACAGATAGGTCTTATGGCGACGATGGGTCAGGAATGGGCTAGGACTGAGAAGGAAGCGGCCGTGGCCTTAATTAAGGTACAGCCCCAGCATTTGCCTGGTGTGAAAATGGGAAACCACGGAAAACCATCTTCAGGGCTGGCGACAGTGGGGCTCGAACCCACGATCTCCCGAATACTGGATACTGGCCGCACTTAAGCGACTGCACTATCGAGCTCGGTTTTCCCTTCCTAGCCCTTGTCCATTCCTACATCGCCGAGAATCCTTCGATGTGTTAGTGCGACGTCAAACGCTAGGAAAATAAATAAATAAATAAATAAATAAATAAATAAATAAATAAATAAATAAATAAATAAATAAATAAATAAATAAATAAATAAATAAATAAATAAATAAATCCTGGGAAGTTCGTGCCCTTGTCACGAGATTGGACCACACTCATCATTTAGAGTCAATTTGATACTGAATGAGTCACAAGAGGTAAGATGATGTTTTCTGTCTCTCTGTCTATCTGCCTGCCTGTCCTTCTGTCAGTTTAGTCCTCAGTCCAGATGTTTGTTCGATCCTCAACTACCACCCCTCGTCATCTGTATGAACCACCTACTGTATCTCCGGACGGATAGGTGGTTTGTGAACTACAGACACCGGTGCGCCTCTGCACTCCTCTTCGTGTTCTTCGTGTTCTTTAATAAAGTTTTCAGATAGTTTAAGAGGAGTTTTAATAGTTTTAGGGTTGTTTGGTGGTGTGTGTAGGACATATAAGTGTGTATAATGTTTTAGAATTAATTGACAAGATGCAACGTCGCATTGCTCGTTGACCAGGCTGATAGAGCGAACAGTGCGGTTCGGTATGTGGCGGACATGGATGCTCACCCATCCAAGCACTGGCCACGCCCAATGTTGCTTTTGGAATTGCAATGGGGCTATACCGGTTGCATGTTACGCAGAGGCAAATATGTATATAAACAGTTGTTTATATGTTTAATATAAGTGTGCAGATGTTACATTTGGAAAAAGCAGTATTTATTACAGCGTTTACCTCTGCAGCTGCCTCGGCTACCTGTTTTCTAGTGTTTCAAGGTTTGAGAATGGATCATGGCTTTAGCGAAAGAAGGCAGCGTATTGGTAGTTGCCGTGAAGTGACAGGTTCTTTGCTGTGTGTTTGGAATAAATAAATTGTTTCTTGGGAGTATGGAGTTTATTCAGTTATAGGGAAACCGCAAAGAACCGATGGCGATGCGATAATGAGACGAAGGCTTGATAAAACGTGACGTAGTTTGCCACTGCCTTCCTCATTGAGTTAGAAAGTGCTATTGCAGAACGAATTGCCCTATAGGTAGCACCACTCTGATCTTCTAGACGCAGTAGTCGTGCTCCGACTGTTATAACTCGTCACCCACACCTCAGCAACTTCCAAACTCTCACAGCCATAAATGAGATAGAGACCGCGTTGGAAGTTAGGTTTTACTCTGGCCTATGCCAAGAAACGGATACAAAAAAATACTGCATCCGTCAAGAAATATCTGCTATTCTTGAGAAAGAACGGGACAGGTTTGGTGAGAGTGAACAAAATGGCTGCTCACCTGGTTACTACTGGCTGTTTTCTTCGTATGCCTCCTTTAATCATATCTTCCTTAATTAACCTAGGTCCTTCATATTCCTTTTTTCTCTTCTCATTGCTGTGCCCTCTATTGTACATTATGTAATACATCTTTTTTTTTACTGTCCTGTGCTGTTATTTGCCGACCCCATGGTGTAGGGGTAGCATGCCTGCCCCTTATCCGGAGGACCCGGGTTCGATTCCCGGCCAGGTCAAGGACTTTTACACGGACCTGAGGGCTGGTTCGAGGTCCACTCAGCCTACGTGATTAGAACTGAGGAGCTATCTGACGGTGAGGTGGCGGCCCCGGTCTAGAAAGCCAAGAATAACGGCCGAGAGGATTCGTCGTGATGACCACACTACACCTCGAAATCTGCAGGCCTTCGGGATAAGCAGCGGTCGCTCGGTAAGCCAAGGCCCTTCAAGGGCTGCAGTGCCATGGGAAGGGGGAAGGAGTTAAACCGTTATTTATGTGTCGTATCTGTATTTATGTTACTGTGCCTAGCTATAAGTACTTCTCTACGTTTTAGTCTTTTCTTCTTCTTCTTCTCCTTCTACTTCTTCTTCTTCTTTATCTGGTTACCCTCCAGGGACCGTTTTTCCTTCGGACTCAGCGGGGATCCCATCTCTACCGCCTCAAGGGCAGCGTCCTGGAGCTTCAGACACTGGGTCGGGGGATACAACTGGGGAGGATGACGAGTACCTCGCCCAGGTGGCCTCACCTGCTATGCTGAACAGGGGCCTTGAGGGGGATGGGAAGATTGGAAGGGATAGACAAGACAGAGAAAAGGAAGCGGCCGTGGCCTTAAGTAAGGTACCATCCCGGCGTTTGCCTGGAGGAGAAGTGGGAAACCACGCAAAACCACTTCCAGGATGGCTGAGGTGGGAATCGAACCCACCTCTAGTCAGTTGACCTCCAGAGGCTGAGTGGACCCCGTTCCAGCCCTCGTACCACTTTTCAAATTTCGTGGCAGAGCTGGGAATCGAACCCGGGCCTCCGGGGTTGACAAGTAATCTCACTAACCACTACACCACTCTAAATCCTTAACTTTCCTCGCATTTTCATTTGTCATTTATTTTGGTTGTGCCGAGCTCGATAGCTGCAGTCGCTTAAGTGCGGCCAGTATCCAGTATTCGGAAGATAGTAGGTTCGAACCCCACTGTCGGCAGCCCTGAAAATGGTTTTCCGTGGTCCCCCATTTTCACACCAGGCAAATGCTGGGGCTGTACCTTAATTAAGACCACAGCCGCTTCCTTCCCACTCCTAGCCCTTTCCTGTCCCATCGTCGCCATAAGACGTATCTGTGTCGGTGCGACGTAAAGCAACTAGCAAATATATATATATATATATATATTGTTTACCTGAAATTATCTTGTTAGTTTATAATTTTCTTCCGCTACTTTTGTCATTAGTTGATTTTTCTTCGTTGCTCTTTCATTTACTTTTTTAAATTTGCATTGTGCTACTGTATTGTAAACATATTTCTCACAGGGATCTCTGTAATTCGGCATCTCTCTGTTTCGGTTTCCTGAATAAAAATAAATAAATCAATCAATAAATAAATAAATAAATAAATAAATAAATAAATAAATAAATAAATAAATAAATAAATAAATAAATAAATAAGAGATGCCAATGTTCGCTTCTGGGATCAAACGGTCACACTGAATTAACGCTGGTAACATAAGTTTGATCATAAAAATCTTGTTGTTTGAGTCAGCAGTACATAGACTGATTTGATGCAGCTCTCCATGCCACCTATCCTGTGCTAACCTTTTTATTTTTACGTAACTACTGCATCTTACATCTGCTCTAATCTGCTTGTCATATTCATACCTTGGTCTATCCCTACCGTTCTTCCATCTATACTTCCCTCAAAAAACCAAATGCGCAAGTCCTGGGTGTCTTCAGATGTGTCCTATCATTCTATCTCTTCTTCTTATCAAATTTAGCCAAATCGATCTCCTCTCACCTATTCGATTCAGTATCTCTTCATTCGTGATTCGATCTATCCATCTAACCTTCAGAATTCTTCTGTTAACACCCCATTTCAAAAGCTTCTATTCTCTTTCCTTCTGAGCTAGTTATCGTCCATGTTTCACTTCCATACAATGCCACGTTCCCGACAAAAGTCTTCAAAAATATCTTTCTAATTTCTATATCAATGTTCGAAGTGAGCAGATTTCTTATCTTTAGAAAGGCCTTCTTTGTTTGTGCTAGTCTGCATTTTATGTCCCCCATACTTGTGGTAGGGGCTGCCTGGCCGAGGCGGTAAAGGCGTGCTCGGCTCGCCTGGACGGACGTGTGTTCGAATCCCCGTCAGGAAGTCGTAAAATTTAAGAAACGAGATTTCCACTTCCGGAGGTGCATATGGCCACGAGGTTCACTCAGCCTACAGCAAAAATGAGTACCAGGTTAATTCCTGGGGCTAAAGCCGGCCGGGCGTAGAGCTAACCACTCTACCCCATCACGTGCCGCGGTTAACAATGGTGGAAGCCTTTACCTTCCACTCCTCCAAGGGCCTTCATGGCCTGTACGGAGGTGACTTTGTCTTTATCTTGTCTTACTTCTGCTATCGTGAGATATTTTACTACCCAAGTAACAATATTAATCTACTTCCTTTAAGATTTAATTTTCTAATTTAATGAACTTGTACTCGGATACTTCTGGCACTAAACGCCATACGGTAATTCATTTCTTTTTTTCTAATTCAATATTTCCAACATCACCTGACTTCATTCGACTGCACTCCATTACTTTGTTTTGGACTCTTTTATTTTCATCCTGTACTCCTTACCCAAGACCCTGTCCATACCATTCAGCAATTTCTCCAGATCTTCTGCAGTCTCAGATAAAATAATATCATCAGCAAAGCTCAGGGTTTTGACTTCCTCTCCTCGGATTGTGATTCCCTTCCCAAATTTTTCTTTGATTTAAATAATGAAAAGTAGGGGGAAAACTGCAACCTTGCCTCAATCCTTTCTGGATTGCTGTTTCTTTTTCAAAGCCCACGATTCTTATCACTGCAGATATACTGAATTTTTATACAGATTGTAGATAATTCCTCGTTCTCGGTATCAAATCCCGATCATCTTCAGAATCTCAAATAGCTTAATCCAATCAACATAACATGACGTTTCAAGATCTACGAACGCCATATATGTGGACTTGTCTTTCTAAATGCGATCCTCTAAGATCAGACGTCAAGTCAGGATTGCTTCGCGTGTTTGTACATTTCTTCTGAAGCAAAATTAATCTTCTCCCACCTCAGTTTCAAATTGTCTTTCCATTCTTTTGTAAATAATACGTGTTAATATTTTGCGGGCGTGAGATACTAAACTAATGGTGCGGTAGTTTTCACACTTGTCAGGCCGGCTTTCTTGGGAATACGTAGCCTATAATAATATTTTGCCGAATATCGGATGACACTTCTCCTGTCTCATACATCTTACACACTAAATGGAATAACCTCGCCATGCTGGTTTCTTCTAAATCAGTCATTAATTCAGAGGTAATGTCATCAATTCCAGATGCCTTGTTCCTATATAGGTCTCTCAAAGCTCGGTCAAATTCTGCCTCAAAATTGGGTCCCCCATTTCATCAGCATCAAGAGCCTTTGCTTGTTCCAGAACAGTATCAACTACGTCTTTACCTTGATAGAACTGTTGGATATGTTCCTGCCATCTTCCTGCCTTGCCTTCTTTCCCTTGAAGGTGCATTTCCATGCAGGTTGGAAAGAAACAGAGTTAGAAATGGCTGTGGAGGTAAAGAGAAGTTGAAGGAACTTACTAGGAAATTGAATCTAGCAAAGAAGGCAGATAAGGATAACATAATGGCAAGCATAATTGGCAGTCATACACATTTTAGTGAAAAATGGAAGGGTATGTATAACTACTTTAGGCAGAAACAGTTTCCAAGAAGGACATTGCGGGAATAATTAATGAACAAGGGGAGTGTGTATATGAGGATCTTCAAAAGGCAAAATTATTCAGTCAGCAGTATGTAAAAATTGTTGGTTACAAGGCTAATGTCCAGATAGAGGAGGAGACTAATACTAAAAAAAGTATTAAAATTTACATATGATAACAATGACATTTACAATAAGATACAAGAGTTGAAAACTAGAAAAGCGGCTGGAATTGATAAGATTTCTGGGGATATACTAAAGACAATGGGTTGGGATATAGTACCACATCTGAAATACATATTTGATTATTGTTTGGTCGGAGGAGCTATTTCAGCCCGGCAAGGATGTAAAGGAGAGGGGCGGAAGACCCCATATAAAGTATGGTTCCAGTGTATGGGACTCTCACCAGGATTACTTGATTCAAGAACTGGAAATAATCTAAAGAAAAGCAGTTCGATTTGTTCGGGGTGATTTCCGACTAAACAGTAGCGTTACACAAATGTTACAAAGTTTGGGCGGGGAAGACTTGGGAGAAAGGAGACGAACTGCTCGACTAGGTGGTATGTATCGAGCTATCACTGGAGGGATGGTGTGGAATGACATTAGTAGACGAATAAGTTTGAGTGGTTTCTTTAAACGTAGGAGAGATAACAATATGAAGATAAAGTTGGAATTCAAGAGAACGAATGGGGGCAAATATTCGTTTATAGGAAGGGGGATTAGCGACTGGAATAACTTACCAAGGGAGATTTCAACATTTTTCCAATTTCTTTGAAAGTATTCAAGAAAAGCTTAGGAAAACACCATGTATGGAATCTGCCACCAGGGCGACTGCCTTAAGTGCACCGAACT
Organism: Anabrus simplex; assembly: GCF_040414725.1. Taxonomy (NCBI): domain Eukaryota; kingdom Metazoa; phylum Arthropoda; class Insecta; order Orthoptera; family Tettigoniidae; genus Anabrus; species Anabrus simplex. The sequence continues at coordinate 116,854,672 of NC_090266.1, forward strand.
CGATAGCTGCAGTCGCTTAAGTGCGGCCAGTATCCAGTATTCGGGAGATAGTGGGTTCGAACCCCACTGTCGGCAGCCCTGAAGATGGTTTTCCGTGGTTTCCCATTTTCACACCAGGCAAATGCTGAGGCTGTACCTTAATTAAGGCCACGGCCGCTTCCTTCCTATTCCTAGGCCTTTTCCATTCCATCGTCGCCATAAGACCTATCTGTGTCGGTGCGACGTAAAACAAATAGCAAATAGCCTTAAGTGCAGATCAGTAGTAATTAATTGATTGATTGATTGATTGATTGATTGATTGATTGATTGATTGATTGATTGATTGATTGATTGATTGATTGATTGATTGATTGATTGATTGATTGATTGATTGATTGATTGATTGATTGATTGATTGAGCTCTTAATATTCATACACCTAATTTTCCTTTCTCTAAAGGTTTCCTTGATTTTCCTGTATGCAGCATCTACGTTTCCCAGGACCATACAACCTTCAGCATCCTTGCACTTCTTCTTCAGCCATTTTTCCTTAGCTGCCCTGCACTTTTTATCTACTTCATTCTTTAATCATCTGTATTACTTTTTGCCCTCTTCATTTATTTATTATTTGCATTCTTGTACTTTCGTCCTTTATCAATCAATCAATACTGATCTGCATTTAGGGCAGTCGCCCAGGTGGCAGATTCCCTATCTGTTGCTTTCCTAGCCTTTTCCGAAATGATTTCAAAGAAATTGGAAATTTATTGAACATCTCCCTTGGTAAGTTATTCCAATCCCTAACTCCCCTTCCTATAAATGAATATTTGCCCCAGTTTGTCCTCTTGAATTCCAACTTTATCTTCATATTGTGATCTTTCCTACTTTTATAGACGCCATTCAAACCTATTCGTCTACTAATGTCATTCCACGCAATCTCTCCGCTGACAGCTCGGAACATACCACTTAGTCGAGCAGCTCTTCCTCTTTCTCTCAATTCTTCCCAACCCAAACATTGCAACATTTTTGTAACGCTACACTTTTGTCGGAAATCACCCAGAACAAATCGAGCTGCTTTTCTTTGGATTTTTTCCAGTTCTTGAATCAGGTAATCCTGGTGAGGGTCCCATACACTGGAACCATACTCTAGTTGGGGTCTTACCAGAGACTTATATGCACTCTCCTTTACATCCTTACTACAACCCTTAAACACCCTCATAACCATGTGCAGAGATCGGTACCCTTTATTTACAATCCCATTTATGTGATTACCCCAGTGAAGATCTTTCCTTATATTAACACCTAGATACTTACAATGATCCGCAAAAGGAACTTTCACCCCATCAACGCAGTAATTAAAACTGATAGGACTTTTCCTATTTGTGAAACTCACAACCCGACTTTTAGCCCCGTTTATCAACATACCATTGCCCGCTGTCCATCTCACAATATTTTCGAGGTCACGTTGCAGTTGCTCACAATCTTGTAACTTATTTATCACTCTATAGAGAATAACATCATCTGCAAAAAGTCTTACCTCCGATTCCACTCCTTTACTCATATCATTTATATATATAAGAAAACATAAAGGTCCGATAACACTGCCCTGAGGAACTCCCCTCTCAACTATTACAGCGTCAGACAAAGCTTCACCTACTCTAACTCTCTGAGATCTATTTTCTAGAAATATAGCAACCCATTCAGTCACTCTTTTTTCTAGTCCAATTGCACTCTTTTTTGCCAGTAGTCTCCCATGATCCACCCTATCAAATGCTTTAGACATGTCAATCGCGATACAGTCCATTTGACCTCCAGAATCCAAGATATCTGCTATATCTTGCTGGAATCCTACAAGTTGAGCTTCAGTGGAATAACCTTTCCTAAAACCGAATTGCCTTCTATCGAACCAGTTATTCATTTCACAAACATGTCTAATATAATCAGAAAGAATGCCTTCCCAAAGCTTACATACAATGCATGTCAAACTTACTGGCCTGTAATTTTCAGCTTTATGTCTATCACCCTTTCCTTTATACACAGGGGCTACTATAGCAACTCGCCATTCATCTGGTATAGCTCCTTCGGCCAAACAATAATCAAATAAGTACTTCAGATATGGTACTATATCCCAACCCATTGTCTTTAGTATATCCCCAGAAATCTGATCAATTCCAGCCGCTTTTCTAGTTTTCAACTTTTGTATCTTATTGTAAATGTCATTGTTATCATACGTAAATTTTATTACTTCTTTGGCCTTAGTCTCTTCCTCTATCTCGACATTATCCTTGTAACCAACAATCTTTACATACTGCTGACTGAATACTTCTGCCTTTTGAAGATCCTCACATTCACACTCCCCTTGTTCATTAATTATTCCTGGAATGTCCTTCTTGGAACCTGTTTCTGCCTTAAAATACCTATACATACCCTTCCATTTTTCACTAAAATTTGTATGACTGCCAATTCTGCTTGCCATCATGTTATCCTTAGCTGCCTTCTTTGCTAGATTCAATTTTCTAGTAAGTTCCTTCAATTTCTCCTTACTTCCACAGCCATTTCTAACTCTATTTCTTTCCAGTCTGCACCTCCTTCTTATTCTCTTTATTTCTCTATTATAATAAGGTGGGTCTTTACCATTCCTTACCACCCTTAAAGGTACAAACCTGTTTTCGCATTCTTCAACAATTTCTTTAAACCCATCCCAGAGTCTGTTCACATTTTTATTTACCGTTTTCCATCGATCATAGTTACTTTTTAGAAACTGCCTCATACCTGCTTTATCAGCCATATGGTACTGCCTAACAGTCCTACTTTTAAGACCTTCCTTTCTATCACATTTATTTTTAACTACCACAAAAACAGCTTCATGATCACTAATACCATCTATTACTTCAGTTTCCCTATAGAGCTCATCTGGTTTTATCAGCACCACATCCAAAATATTTTTACCTCTGGTTGGTTCCATCACTTTCTGAATCAGCTGTCCTTCCCATATTAACTTATTTGCCATTTGTTGGTCATGCTTCCTGTCGTTCGCATTTCCTTCCCAATTGACATCTGGCAAATTCAGATCTCCCGCTACAATCACATTTCTTTCCATGTCGTTTCCCACATAGCTGACTATCCTATCAAATAATTCTGAATCCGCATCAGTGCTACCCTTTCCCGATCTGTACACTCCAAATATATCAAGTTGCCTATTATCTTTAGAAATGAGCCTTACACCTAGAATTTCATGTGTCTCATCTTTAACTTTTTCGTAACTTACAAATTCTTCTTTCACCAGAATGAAAACTCCCCCTCCCACCTTTCCTATCCTATCTCTACGATACACACTCCAGTGCCGTGAGAAAATTTCTGCATCCATTATATCATTTCTCAGCCATGATTCAACTCCTATTACAATATCTGGTAAATATATATCTATTAAATTACTTAATTCTATTCCTTTCTTTACAATACTTCTACAGTTCAACACTAACAATTTTATGTCATCCCTACTTGATTTCCAGTTCCCTGTTCCCTTATCACCGCTCCCTAGGCCATCCCGTTTCCCTGAATGTACCTCCCTATTACCCTTCCAAACAAATTTCCTAACTTATACGTACCACTGCGGTTTAAATGAAGGCCATCCGAGCGCAGATCCCTTTCTCCTACCCACCCATTAGGATCTAGAAATTTCACTCCCAGTTTCCCACATACCCACTCCATAGTCTCATTTAAATCCCCAATCACCCTCCAGTCAGTATCTCTCCTACACAGTATTCCACTAATCGTGTCTATATCTCCATTGATTCTTAGGTGATCTTTTCTTTCATTCTATCGTTTCTTTAGCAGCCCTAGAGACCTCATTCTTAACGACTGTCCATTCTTCCTCTATTGTGCTTCCTTCAGCTTTTTCTTTTAGTTCTTGTCCAACATGTTCCTTGAAAAAGTCCCTCACATTCTTTTCTTTCAACTTGTCTAGATCCTATCTCCTTGCATTCGTTCCTTTCTTCAGTTTCTTCAACTTCAGGTGGCATTTCATGACCAACAAGCTGTGGTCAGAGTCCACGATAATAAAAATGTAACAATTTTATTATTTTTTACGTAGAAGGATATTTCGTCGTTTCATCGTTGTAAGCGTTTACTGACGTGCTACAATTCTATCCGTCTTATTTTAAGTCCGTTGGTTGTTGTAGCTATTTTTATTCTTGTTGGTAAATGTAACTCTTCTTTTGTTATTCCTGAATATTTATTGTTGCTTATTGTGTAACAAACAATAGCTGTCGTTGCCATAAGACCTATCTGTGTCGCTGGGACGTAAAGCCCCTAGCAAAAAAAAAAAAAAAAAAAAAAAAAACAATAGCTGCTCGTAAGGAAAGACCTAGAATTTGACCTCCCCTGGCCGTGGTGTGTAAATATCACATTATTTTAAAACTAATTGTGTGAAAGGTTTGAAAGATTATTATTTCTTCTAGCCACAGTGTTCAGACATTCCTGCTTTCTGAGCAGCGGGACCCGATAAGGCACCGACATCTAGCTCTACAATGATAAATGTAACGTCTTTATTAAATGGTTAGTTCAATATAATAAGAACCATACCCCTTACTAGCGATGTGCACGAATGACGCCTGGAATCGCGAGAATCGGTTCCTACGACTCCGAGGCTGCACTCATTGTGGCATACGAGGTGCCGGTTCCGCGATGACGTCACCAGTGTGTGCTAGGCTCACCTACTAGAGACAAGACACACTGAGCTCTCCATTGCTTATCACTGGAAAGCGAAACACTATAATCCCGCCAGTTGACATTTTCTGACAATTTGGTTTAACGCAGTATCTCATTTCTCTCAAAAATGCAAATATATTTCATATTATCACATCGGGCCCACCCACATCATAACGATGAGGCAGTTTCTAAAAGGTAACTATGATCGGTGGAAAACGGTAAATAAAAATGTAAACAGACTCTGGGATGGGTTTAAAGAAATTGTTGAGGAATGCGAAAACAGGTTTGTACCTTTAAGGGTGGTAAAGGAATGGTAAAGACCCACCTTATTATTATAGAGAAATAAAGAGACTAAGAAGGAGGTGCAGACTGGAAAGAAATAGATTTAGAAATGGCTGTGGAAGTAAGGAGAAATTGAAGGAACTTACTAGAAAATTGAATCTAGCAAAGAAGGCAGCTAAGGATAACATGATGGCAAGCATAATTGGCAGTCATACAAATTTTAGTGAAAAATGGAAGGGTATGTATAGGTATTTTAAGGCAGAAACAGGTTCCAAGGAGTACATTCCAGGAATAATGAATGAACAAAGGGAGTGTGTATGTGAGGATCTTCAAAAGGCAGAAGTATTCAATCAGCAGTATGTAAAGATTGTTGGTTACAAGGATAATGTCGAGTTAGAGGAAGAGACTAAGGCCAAAGAAGTAATAAAATTTACATATGATAGCAATGACATTTACAATAAGATACAAAAGTTGAAAACTAGAAAAGCGGCTGGAATTGATCAGATTTCTGGGGATATACTAAAGACAATGGGTTGGGATATAGTACCATATCTGAAGTACTTATTTGATTATTGTTTGGTCGAAGGAGCTATACCAGATGAATGGAGAGTTGCTATAGTAGCCCCTGTGTATAAAGGAAAGGGTGATAGACATAAAGCTGAAAATTACAGGCCAGTAAGTTTGACATGCATTGTATGTAAGCTTTGGGAAGGCATTCTTTCTCATTATATTAGACATGTTTGTGAAAATAATAACTGGTTCGATAGAAGGCAATTCGGTTTTAGGAAAGGTTATTCCACTGAAGCTCAACTTGTAGGATTCCAGCAAGATATAGCAGATATCTTGGATTCTGGAGGTCAAATGGACTGTATCGCGATTGACATGTCTAAAGCATTTGATAGGGTGGATCATGGGAGACTACTGGCAAAAAAGAGTGCAATTGGACTAGACAAAAGAGTGACTGAATGGGTTGCTATATTTCTAGAAAATAGATCTCAGAGAGTTAGAGTAGGTGAAGCTTTGTCTGACGCTGTAATAGTTGAGAGGGGAGTTCCTCAGGGCAGTGTTATCGGACCTTTATGTTTTCTTATATATATAAATGATATGAGTAAAGGAGTGGAATCGGAGGTAAGGCTTTTTGCGGATGATGTTATTCTCTATAGAGTGATAAATAAGTTACATGATTGTGAGCAACTGCAACGTGACCTCGAAAATGTTGTGAGATGGACAGCAGGCAATGGTATGTTGATAAACGGGGCTAAAAGTCAGGTTGTGAGTTTCACAAATAGGAAAAGTCCTCTCAGTTTTAATTACTGCGTTGATGGGGTGAAAGTTCCTTTTGGGGATCATTGTAAGTATCTAGGTGTTAATATAAGGAAAGATCTTCACTGGGGTAATCACATAAATGGGGTTGTAAAGAAAGGGTACCGATCTCTGCACATGGTTATGAGGGTGTTTAGGGGTTGTAGTAAGGATGTAAAGGAGAGTGCATATAAGTCTCTGGTAAGACCCCAACTAGAGTATGGTTCCAGTGTATGGGACCCTCACCAGAATTACCTGATTCAAGAACTGGAAAAAATCCAAAGAAAAGCAGCTCGATTTGTTCTGAGTGATTTCCGACAAAAGAGTAGCGTTACAAAAATGTTGCAATGTTTGGGTTGGGAAGAATTGAGAGAAAGAAGAACAGCTGCTCGACTAAGTGGTATGTTCCGAGCTGTCAGCGGAGAGATGGCGTGGAATGACATTAGTAGCCGAATAGGTTTGAATGGCGTTTATAAAAGTAGGAAAGATCACAATATGAAGATAAAGTTGGAATTCAAGAGGACAAACTGGGGCAAATATTCATTTATAGGAAGGAGAGTTAGGGATTGGAATAACTTACCAAGGGAGATGTTCAATAAATTTCCAATTTCTTTGAAATCATTTCGGAAAAGGCTAGGAAATCAACAGATAGGGAATCTGCCACCTGGGCGACTGCCCTAAATGCAGATCAGTATTGATTGATTGATTGATTGATGCTTAAGACCCAATATGGCTGTCACCGCAAAGGATTGTGGTAGCATGACCAGACCTTCCTATACTGACCTTGACTAGAGAGAGTCGTCCGTGTATAGCTGTGGCAAATTCGAACGTGTAATATTATATACATATTGAACACTTTAAGGTCAAGGTCATGGGTTCAATATATATGTTTACTTTTGCTTTACGTCGCACTGACACAGAAAGGTCTTATGACGACGATGGGATAGAGAAGGCCTAGGAATGGGAAGGAAGCGGCCGTGGCGTTAAGGTATAGCCCCAGCATTTGCCTGGTGTGAAAATGGGAAACCGTTTAATACCATCTTCAGGGTTGCAGACAGTGGGGTTCGAACCCGCTATCTCCCGGATTCAAGCTCTCAGCTGCGCGCACGTAATCGTACGGCCAACTCGCCTGGTAAATATTTATTTTGCATACAGTACAGTATGATATAACACCCATTTAAATTAAACTACTTATTGGTTGTTGTGAATACCGAGCTCGATAGCTGCAGTCGCTTAAGTGTGGCCAGTATCCAGTATTCGGGAGATAGTAGGTTCGAATCCCACTGTCGGCATCCCTGAAGATGGTTTTCCGTGGTTTCCCATTTGCACACCTTAATTAAAGCCATCTCCGCTTCCTTCCCAGTCCTAGCCCTTCCCTGTCCCATCGTCGCCATAAGACCTATCTGTGTCGGTGCGACGTAAAGCCAATAGCAAAAAATAAAAAAATAAAAATTGGTTGTTATGAATGAATTATGCCTCATAATAATGAACTAACAATTTAACCTTCATATAGTAGTAATAAGATTAGAATGAAATGTTAGTAAGGTACCTTCTCATTGGACGAAAGTAGTAATTGCATTTACCTATAAGCAATGGGACAGGAAGAATTACAACAACTATTGAGGTATTTCATTAATATATATATATATCAGGCAAGGTGTTCACTGACGTTTTGGAAGGTTGGGTGCGATGATTGAATGACAATAAGTTACATGGATTCCAGTGTGGTTTCAGAACACAGAGGTGCCATCGGGATCAGATTTTCAGTATATTCCAGGTAACTGAAAATTGCTTTTTCTTTTTTTTCTATTTGGTTTACGTCGCACCGACATAGATAGGTCTTATGGCGACGATGGGACAGGAAAGGGCTGGGAGTGGGAAGGAAGCGGCCGTGGCCTTAATTAAGGTACAGCCCCAGCATTTGCCTGGTGTGAAAATGTGAAACCACGGAAAACCATTTTCAGGGCTGCCGACAGTGGGGTTGGAACCTACTATCTCCCGAATACTGGATACTGGCCGCGCGTAAGCGACTGCAGCTATCGAGCTCGGTCTGAAAATTGTTACGAGATGTTTAGACAGTTATATTTATGTTTCACAGATCTAGAGAAGGCACATGGCAGAGTGTCGAGAGAAGTTAATGGCAGTAATGCGGGAGATCGTGATTAAGGGTAGAACATTAAAAGCAATGAAAGACTAATTGGGCTGCAGTGAGAATTGGTGGTAGATAGTGAGTTCTTTGTTCAAGGTATTTGCAGGGGTTGGACGAGACCGTAATCTTTCGCCTTTCTTGTACATAGTTTACATGGATTATCCACTGACAATTATAAAGTAGCAGGGAAGGATTCAGTTAGGTGAAAATGTAGTGTGCAGTTTGGCCTGTACCGAGGACTTGGTCTCAATAACAAACTGTGCTGAAAGCCTGCAATTTCATTTCTCTGAACTTGAAAATGGATCCAGTTAGTACGGTATGGAAATTAGCGTCTCCAAGACTAAAGTGACGGTCTAGAAAACCAAGAATAACGGCCGAGAGGATTCGTCGTGCTGACCACACGACACCTCGCAATCTGCAGACCTTCGGGCTGAGCAGCGGTCGCTTGGCAGGCCAAGGCCCTTCAAGGGCTGTAGTGCTTTGGGGAGGGGGGGACTAAAGTGATGTCAGCAGGGAAGTAACCTAGGAGTCAGGCTGGGAATACAAAACTGGAGGTGGTAGATCATTCCAAGTATTTGGGATGTGTATTCTCCCAAGATGGTAGTACAGTAAGTTAGGAGTTGCGACCGAAGGTATTCTGTAAGAAAGAATTAACCTCCCGGAAGAAACAAACTTTACACTGATCTGTCTTCAGCTCAATTTTACTGTATGCTGGGTGGACTCTTGGTATCTGAGGATATGTTATTTTTAAGTTAGAAGTAACAGACATGAAAGTAGGTAGCGAGAATCATCTCTGGTACAAACATGTGAGAACAATGGCGGGAGGGTACTTAAAGTGAAGAGATAAAGTCTAAGTTACGAATAAACTCGATAAATGAACCAGTGCGCATAAACTGGGTTTGACATTGGGAACATGTGAGATGAATTGTGGAGAATAGGATAGCTAGCATAATAATGAATTCTGTCCTCAGGGTAAGAGAGTAGTGAGAGATAAAGACGACGATGGTTAGACTCAGTTTCCAACGATTTAAAGAAGAAAAATGTATAGAACTAAACCGGGCCACAGAGATAGTTACAAATAGAGAATTGTGGAGGCGTTTAGTAAAGTCACAGAAGCTTGCAGATTTAACGCTGAAAGGTATAATAGTCTGTAATGAAGATGTATATTATTATTATCGTCGTTGTCGTCGTAATCTGTTTACCCTCCAGGGTTGGATTTTCCCTCGGACTCAGCGAGGGATCCCACCTCTACCGCCTCAAGTGTCGGGGGATAAAACTGGGGAGGATGACCAGTACCTCGCCCAGGCGGCCTCACCTGCTATGCTGAACAGGGGCCTTGCGGGGGGATGGGAAGATTGGAAGGGATAGGCAAGGAAGTGGGAAGGAAGCAGCCGCGGACTTAAGTTAGGTACCATCCCGGCATATGCCTGGAGGAGAAGTGATAAACCACGGAAACCCACTTCCAGGATGGCTGAAGTGGGAATGGAACCCACCTCTACTCATTTGACCTCCCGAGGCTGAGTGGACCCAGTTCCAGCCCTCGTACCACTTTTCAAATTTCGTGGCAGAGACGGGAATCGAACCCGGACCTCCGGGGGTGGCAGCTAATCACACTAACCACTACACCACAGAGGCGGACATATTATTATTATCATCGGAGCAAACAACATTCCCAGTTATTTCTGAAAGCTGCGATTCCACTTTCGTAGCCACGAGGATATGAATCGGACACAGTGAAAGGAATGAGGGACCGGAGTTATGCAGATGGAACCCGGGCCATAGCTCTGTTCCGAACGTGTGTTCTATTGTTTCTACTTGTGTATCCATGATGAATACCACCTCACTGTAGGAGGGAGCCCACCCTAGTCATAATTTTCTTCTTCATCTCCTTCAACCGATTTCTTCCACACACTGGCTGGATGACGGGTGCGAACTGAGTCACGCATGTGTGGATTGGTCATGTTTTACAGTCGGATGCCCTTCCCGACTCCAACCCAATGTGGAGGAATATATTTACCATTGCGCGTTTCTGAGGTAGTGTTCTGATTTGTATATATATGAATAGGAGTGTATTGGGGCAAACACAATCAAGCAGTTCCTCGGTCAGGTGAGTTAACCAGGCGCGGTTAAAATCTGCGACCCTGGCGGAAATCGAACTGGGGACCCTCTGAACCGAAGGCTTCGACGGTGAGCATTCAGGAAAGCAGCCGAACAACCCAGTCATAACAAACACAGTTAAATACACTTGACCTGCCGTAAAGCACGGTCGAACTCACCACCTCCCGAATGCAAACTTACAGTTATAGGCCTCCTACCTTTTAGACAGCACGTTCGGTGAAGCTTCGAGCTTCCAACGTGAAGTAACAACGTCAAGCAGAAATAGCTGCAGCAACAACAATTGGTATTAACGTTCAAAGGCTCGCAATTCTAACCCGAGCGCGATAAAACGGCGCTAAGATAATGGCTTTCTGTTTACTACGCAGGTATACGAGTGCCAAATGGTTGTGTGTTTATTGCTCCTTCCTAACGAGTTTTGGCAACTGATGTGGGCAGGACCCCAGGTGTCGCAGACACACCTCCTAGCCGCCCGCTATTTATACACCCGCACTCTATATTCAGCACGCCACTGGATTTCAAATGTTGAGAAAATGAAATCATTTATGGAGCTCTTTGTCGTCAGTTGGAAACATCAAAACGTATCTTATTGTACGTTAGCGCCGCTATAGATTGTTACAATAATAATAATAATAATAATAGTTTGTTTACAATTTGTTTTAGGCCTACGTCGTACCGACACAGATAGGTCTTATGGCGACGATAGGATAGGAAAGGGCTAGGAGTGAGAAGGAAGCGACCATGGCCTTAATTAAGGTACAGGCCAAGCAAGCAATTGCCTTGTGTGAAAATAGGAAACAACGGAAAACCATTCTCTGGGCTGCCGACACTGGGGTTCGAACGCACTATCTCCCGAACGCAAGCTGACTGGTACGTGACCGAAACCGCGCAGCCATTTGCTCGTTATGTAATAATTTAATAATAATAATAATAATAATAATAATAATAATAATAATAATAATAATAATAATAATATCCGACTACTTGGCTGAATGGTCAGCATTCAGGCTTTCGGTTCAGAGGGTCCCGGGTTCGATTCCCGGCCAGGTCGGAGATTTTAATCGCGTCTGATTAATTCTTCTGGCTCGGGGTCTGGGTGTTTGTGTATATTCCAACACTTTCCTCTTCATTTTCAGACAACACACCACACTACCAACCATCACAGAAACATGCAATAGTAAGTACATCTCTCGATATAGGGTTGGTGTCAGGAAGAGCATCCGGCCGTAAAACAGGGCCAAATCCACATGTAGATACAGTTCGCACCCGCGACCCCACAGATGTGGGAAACCTAATAATAATAATAATAATAATAATAATAATCTCGAGCGAGGTGACTACACCGTGCATCTCACGTTGCTGCTAGCTTGCATTTGGGAGACAGTGGGTTTTTCCATGGTTCAAATTTTCGCAACAGGCAAAGTTTCTTTCTTCCTAGCGTTTTCCCCACATTATAAGTGATATCAGTGGGGAAGGAACTTAAAGGGAATTAATGTCATTTCGAGAATACGGAACTGAAACGGGGAGATTACTTCAGTTATACAGGATGTGTATTCTCTTAAGATGGTAGTATAGTAAGTGAAACTGAATCGAGGTGTAGTAATGCTAATGCAGTGAGCTAGCCAGTTGCAGCATGGTATTCTGTAAGAAAGAAGAGAAGTTTTCAACGAAACTATCATTACATCGGTTCTTCAGACCGACTTTGCAGTACGGAAGTGAAAGCTGGGTGGACTCAGGATATTTTATTCATAAGTTGGAGGTAAAAGACATGAAATTAGCGACAATGATTCCCGTACAAACAGGTGAGAACATTCGTAGGATGGTACTCGGAGTAAGGATACAAAGGCAAATACATATCGAAAGAAACCGGATGGATGAAGCTGTACACTTAAGTCGGGTTCGGTGGTGGGGTCATGTGAGGTAAATGCAGGAGAATAATGGACTCGGCTGTAGAGGGTAAGAAAAGCAGAGGATGACCAATGTGACGATGGTCAGACTCGACTTTGAACAATTTGATGGAACACCACGAGACCACAGAGTTAGTTGGAAATAGAGGGTTATGGAGGCACTTAGTTCACAGAGGCCTGCGGACTGAACGCTGAAAGGTTGATGCTTGTTGTTTAAAGGGGCCTAATATCTAGGTCATCGGCCCGCGCTGAAAAGCATAACGTTTCTATAATTATGATGTATATGGATAATGGGCCTAATAATAATAATGAGAAGAGGAAAGATGTGGGATGTGATAGCTTCTCACCAAGGCGTCCACGGTTTGAATCCCGGTCAATACATGTGAGATTTCTGAAATAAAATGTTACGTCTCTGTGTTTCGAATTCCACGTGCACTTGGAGACCCCATGTATGTATGTAAGTAGTATAATGGGAGAGTTCGGCCGCCACCACCGCCACCGGGTTCCCAGGGGCCTCCTCCACCACCACCACCCGGGAGGCCTTCCCAGGGGCCCGCTCCGCCACCGCCACCCGAGGGGCCTTCCCAGGGGCCTGCTCCTCCTCCCGCGGGAAATTTGAATTGGTAAACAAAGTCACGTGCTTTTTGACAGCTATCATCGACAACAACGCATCGCTAACCTCACTGCTGCCATCTTGACGGGCCTAAACCTTAGTGGTACCAACTTAACCTAACTAGCGCGAGATTTGAATCGGTAAACAAATACACGTGCTTTTTGACAGCCACGTGCCTGTTTGACAGCTATCATCGACAACAACGCATCGCTAACCTTAGTACTGCCATCTTGACGGGCCTAAACCTTAGTGGTACCAACTTAACCTAACTAGTGCGAGATTTGAATCGGTAAACAAATCCACGTGCTTTTTTGACAGCTGTCATCCGCCATATTTAATCAACAGAGCACCATGCTGCCCTCTTTAGCTACATATCTTTGAAATGTGGTGCCGGATAATTTGAAAAATGCTTTTTGATAGCAACCATCTTTAATCGACAGAGTACCGTGCTGCACTCTTTAGTTGAAATGTGGTGGCAGGCAATTCTACGTGACAGCAGCCATCTTTAAACAAGAGAGCACAGTGCTGCACTCTTTAGTTGAAATGTGGTGGCGGCAATTTGAAAACTTCTACGTGCTCTTGTTTGGAAACAAAGCCACGTGCTTTTTTTGACAGCTACCATCCGCCATCTTTAATCAAGGGAGCACCGTGATGCACTCTTTAGTTGAAATGTGGTGGCGGCAATTTGAAAAATTCCACATGCTCTTGTTTGGAAACAATGCCACGTGCTTTTTTGACAGCTACCATCCGCCATATTTAATCAAGAGAGCACCGTGCTGCACTCATTAGTTGAAATGAGGTGGCGGCAAATTCGAAGTGCTTTACAAACTCAAGTGCTTTTTCGACAGCTGTCATCCGCCATCTTTAATCAAGAGAGCATAGTGCTGCACTCTTTAGCTACATACTTTTGAAATGTGGTGGCGGCAATTTGAAAAATTCTACTCGCTCTTGTATGGAAACAAACCCACAATTAAAATTGCAGCACCATAATGAATGAGAATCATATGTACTCTCTTCTAGACTAATGTATATGAAAACATCAATATTTTGTGAAACCTCCGCGAGCTGCAATGCGTCGTGATATTAAATCAACGCGGCGTTAGATATCTTCCCGGGGAAGTGACTGCCAGGCTTCTTGTGTCCGAGTTGACAGTGGGTGGGCGCTGGAGGTCTTTGGTGGGAAGATTGTCGACCGACCATAATATCTTACGCATTTTCAATAGGCTACATGCCTGTTGTTTCGATAAAACCTTCAACATTTCTAGCAGCATATGCTCGGAGTAGAATCCTAGCAGAAAGACTCCAAGTATACTATAACATATCACCTCTTGAGATTAAATATACAGGGTGTATCAGAACTATACCGACAAAAAAAATCAGGGATGTCGTAACATCCGGACGCGCGATTCAAATTGACGAAATCGCCGTAGGCCTATTTGCTAGGTCAGAACACAAGCCGCTGCCGTGCTTGAGGGAAGAGTGGGGGGGGGGGAATTGGGGTGTATGGTGGAGACAGAGGTAATGCTCCGCGCGTATGCATAAGTTTCCTCGTTCAACTCGCATAGGATTGTCCTTGCCTCTGTGACTTCCCCTCTCGGAGAACAATCATCAAATGAGAAATGCAACCAAGCAAGCAAAGGGCGCCAATCTTTAAGTTGAGGACTTAAAGATAAAAATTTATAATCAAGCTTGGACGGATTCTTATCACAGGGGTGGGGTGATAGTGCACTAATCATTAAGCAGGAGAATTAAAAATCAAAAGGCTAATTAAGGCAGATTGATTAAAGTGAACAAGAAAAATACTATTTATTATATTTAATATAAATGACGACGGTTTAACGAGAACTGAATTTAAAATAGAAAATGAATTTAACAAAAAATTGAATGACTCTACTTCGCGAAAACTTGCAATATCTTTAACTCGCTTGCTCACCATGTAGTCTTGTTCTGCTGGTCCTGGGAAAGCTTCCATCCTTGTAGCTGGAACATCACCGGTCGTCTTTGAGATCTCTTCATCTGCAGCTAAGTACCATTCCTGCCTTGCCAATTGCACCCACCACTAATTGGAAGATGACTTCAAAACTAACACTCCCTATTATGCTTTATCCCATATATTGGAGATAAGCCCTAAGTCATAGTTAGAAGAACCACCTTGGGTTATATGGAGAGGATACTCAATTAAGAATCCTTCCAACTTTACTGAAAATGTTCTCTGAAGTTTCATTTCTATCTAGATTAAAACTATCTATTGACTTAGACTGGTTCAAACCGGTCTTGTAGCCGTGCTGTACGTAATTCCTGATGAGAGTGGCTCTACACCCCTCATTCAGAATTTCTAAGTATCGAGACGAAGAATCAAGTAGATTATCACGTAGAAGATCAAGTAGCGAATGAATACGTAGAAGATCAGAAGATCATAAGAAGATGAAGCCACGAGCTCCAACACGCCCTTTTATAACCTTCTCTCGCGCTAATTACAGGTCGCTACACCTGGTCCAATCAGATGACACGTCTCTCCCCACTCCAGATATTAGAGTTGACGGGCCATAACCAAGATATCAACTGTTCTTCTATTCGTCCTTTCACTCAGTATCCATGGCAACATGACGCTCCTTTGAAAATATAGGCGTTGATCAGTTTGAATAATTCTGGTCGAAATACGGTAGCTTACGTTACCACGCTTGAACACGTGCTCACTTTTCTCAGAACTTGATGTCTAAATTTGTCCTTCCTTCCTCCTCGGTGATGTGGCAAGATAGAGGAAATCTACTGCAAGTTAATTTTAACCGACTGTCGCAAGAATCTAAGTGAATATGAGGATATTCAGCCCTCGTTTACAAGTCGTAGTTACAAAGTAATGAAATGATAGTGAGCAAATGATTAAACATGAATTATAATACAATTACATACCAAGATAAATATCATGACGTCAAATTCCTGAATTAATTACACATAATAAAATTAACATAATTACACTGTAACGTCTGGAACGTTACATACGCCCCCATGAGTTCTTAACAAATATCACATGAGTTGAGAACTCACACACTTACTCCCACATTGACTTGAAATACCTCTATTACCTGCCCATAACGAGCGACATTATTTTCATACAATTAATTATATCTCACTCTTTCCATATCTCTCTTAGACTGCTTACCATTGCGACTGTCTGTTATTTCAGTTGATCTTGAGGTTTAGATACAAAATTATGCCCAACACAAGCAACTTTCCATTTTTGTAAAAAACAAGATTACCCTAGAGAATATCACATAATATATACAATTCAGATTACAAACTCTGCCGAGTGTCTTTTTGTCCTTTTTACTTTCCATCTTTCCGACATTCTTTGCTAGATAGCAGTAACACGGTCTCTTCCAATCTCTTACATTAAAACCATGGAAAACAAATGATACAAACAATTTACACTTTTATCACTCTTTCGAATGTTTCAACCTTATCTTGAAGCAGGATGCAATACACTTCACACAAATACACACGTGATTTAAGCTCACGGTAAAATTATTGCAAGTTAGAAATGCACATACGGGAAAATTAATTATTTGCCGTCGTCAGCTTTAATTAGCCTTCTGTAACATCTCAGAAAACAAATAATATATAAAATTTCATGGCCTCACATACGGAAAACAGATTATCTATCGTCAATGAACGAGCGTAAATCTACCGCCACACAAACACCTTCCTTGTTTACAAACACAACTAGGAAATACCACAACAATTGAGACGTAAACACATACCGCTCGTAGTCTGACATAACAAGTAGCAACTTCCCCGAGTTACTGACCTATATCTCACAATCCGGTTCAGCCACCTCACACGACAGGTATCTCCGTAAACTACTAATGTTATATGAACCATTCATTACGCTCTCGCCATCCGCTAACTTGTAAGCACAGGGTCCTAGTTTTCTATGTACTTTATAAGGGCCTTGATATAAAAGAAAAAATTTCTTTGTTACCTTATCCTCACTATTTGACAACATGGGAACTCTCACCAAAACCATATCACCTACCTCAAAGTTATCAAGTACTTTACGTTTCTGTTGCCTTCTACGTTTATCTCCAGATTTAATCAGGTTCTCCCGTGCCAGTCGGACGTAAAATTCAGCATTACGAGGTGGTTCCTCAGGCAAACCTAACACTCTCACTAGTTCATTCTGAGGCTTACAACCAAAATGAACTTGTGACGGCGTCAATCTAGTGCTTTCATGTTGAACTGCATTGATCCATGTCTCTATGCGGGATAAATGAGCCACCCAGGCTGTATGCTTATCGAACACTAAGCATCTAAACATGCGAGATAACTCTTTCATAACGCGCTCACACATATTACCCTGAGGGTATCTAATAGATGAATGAACCTGTGTAATACCTAGCTCTCTAATTATGGACTTCCATTTTCTCGAAATAAATTGCGGTCCACTGTCTGATAATATTCTAAGAGGAGTACCTAATTCAGGGATATACTTCTCTTTGATTATACGACTACAAGATTTTCCAGTGGCTTTTCTCATACCGTATAATCTGACCAATTTCGAGAAGGCATCAATAATGACTAAAATATATTGGAAGCCGAACTGTCCCTTTACCACAGGTCCAAATAAATCAGTACACACCAAGTCACCAGGTCTTTCTGAGATTACTGCCTGACGAGGTCCTTCTAAATAGCGGTTAGGAACTTTGCTACGCTGACACAGATCGCAAGTGGAAAGAATTTTTCTTATATCTCTTCCCATCTTGTCCCATATAAAATTCTGTCGGATCTCATACAGAACTTTATTAGCTCCAAAATGTCCTAATTCCTTGTGAATAAACCAAATCAATTCCACACGTAGCGCTTTGGGTACACAAATCCCCCAGAGATCCTCGCCACATTTCCTGGCTAGAAACCCGTTAACCAGTTTGTACGTGTGCCTACTATGCGACACAGTGAGCTGCTCTCCTCCCTGAAGTACAGACAAAGGTTCCCGACATTCTTCGTCTACCGACTGTTCAACCAATAGGTTACGTAGTCTATTTAGAGCAGTTTCATTTTCCTTAGACAGACATGTACATATAATAATGCCCTCACGTGGCTCTAGAAGGCTACCTTCTTCGCACAACTTCGGATCACGTGACAATAAATCAGCAAGGACATTATTCTTTCCCTTAATGTGAGTTACCTTAAAATCATACTCTTGTAGGGCGAGTATCCATCTACTAACTCTGTTAGATGATAATTTACACTTGGATACAAAAGAAAGAGCATGATGATCCGTCCTAATTTCAAATTCGGTACCTAAAACATACATCCTAAATTTACTTAGGGAGTATACGATAGCTAGGAATTCAAGTTCCGTTATAGTATAACGCTTTTCAGCAGCACTTAAACCTCTGGAAGCTAAAGACACAATCCCTAAATTACCATCATCATCTACTTGACATAATGCACCAGCGATACCACAGTGAGATGCATCCGTCAGCAACACATACTTCCTATCGGGCATGGGGTATCTCAAAACAACCGCCTGCCTGAATCCTTCTTTTAATTTTAGGAAAGCTCTATCATGATCTTGTGTCCATTCCCACTTACTGCCAGCTTTCAATAGTTCTCTAAATGGCTCTAGTAAGTTACCAAATCTCACTACAAATCGTCTGAAAAAATTACATACACCAATATACGATCTGAGCTCCTTAATATTTCTAGGTGTCGTAGTATTCAATATTTTTTCAATTCTTGTGCTCTCAGGCGTCACTCCCATTGCCGATACACGGTGCCCCAAAAAAGTCACCTCTCGTCTACTGAAAACACATTTGTCAAGTTTCAGAGTAAAACCAGCATATTCTAATTTAGAAAAAACCCTCTCCAAGTGGTCCAAGTGCTCTTCAAAGGTACTAGATCCTATAACCAAATCATCGATATAAATAGTAGCATAATCTCCAGTATCATCTCCCAAGGCAATACTAAGTGCGCGAATAAGAGCTGCCGAACTCGTACGGGTCCCAAAAGGAACACGCCTAAATTGGTACAAACTATGCTTATAGCTGAAAGCAGTAAGAGGCCTGTCTTCTGATCTTAAAGGTATCTGCCAAAAACTACTCCTAAGATCTAACGTAGAAAACCAACTCTTACCCTGAAAACTCTGTATCAACTCTTCAATGGTTTGTGATCTCAACTGATCAGCACCAATACGTCTGTTCATCTCCCTGCCATCAATACACAAACGTATTGATCCATCAGACTTAGGCACGACAATTAAGGGATTAACATATTGACTGTTTGATAATTCAATCACATCGTCTGCTAACATAGCTTGAATTTGATCCTCTACGGCTTTTGCATATTTGTGTGGTATCGGATATCGCGGTCCGCTGAATGGAGTCTTATCCAGCACAGAAAAAGAATGTTCATACAGATGGGTAACACCAGGTTTCTCGGAGAAAATCTCCACGTGTTCACATAACACTTCAAATAACTTGTCCTTCTGGATTTCATTTAACTCATTTCTACTTACGGCTTCTTTCAAGCCACATATTTTATCCTCATGAATCTACAACTGGCATAACTTCAGGCCCTCACTAGCCTCTTCATTAACTTTAGAAACCTCTCTCATACTCCACACTGTAGTAACTTCCGTTTTCCTCTGAATTTCCTCCTCAAACTTGACCTTGATATCCTCATTATTCCACCTCAAATTTAGCACTAGATCATTGTAATTTAACTGAGCCAATTTTAACGTTAACCAGTCAGATCCCAAGATAAGATCATATATCAAATGCGGAATTACCAAACATATCTGAACGCTAATAGAATTATTAATACAGATCGGGACAGCTACTTGTTTACAAATTTGCTTAGACTTCTTTCCAACAGCCGTAATGATGAAAGTAGACTTAACAGGCATTTCCTCCAACTGAATACCCTGTTTCACTAATGACTCATACCACTGAGAACTAATACATGATATTTGGCTACCAGAATCAATCAAAACTTTAACCCACGCCCCCCAGACTTTCAATTTAACAACGGGATTGACTACTTTATTACTTGAATCTCCATTATTCTGCTCGGGTTCATCCAACAAATCGTTTCTAATATCTAGGTCATATGGTAACACTTTCATGGCAAGACACTTCGCTACCTTCGTACTAGGCTGGAATTCTGACCTAACATTACAGCCTCTAGTTAGTTTAAAGGTTCCCTTTGTGTATTGACGTTGGACTCATTAGTACATTGCTCTGGCCTCCGTTGGGAATTTCCTGTCCTATATTCAGCTGCTCCGCTCCTGCTGTTCTGCTGAGGTCTGAACTGATTGCGAGCTTCGTGATTCTGTGTTCTACCGTTATGTCTCATTCCGTTGTGATGACTAAAGTTCTGAATATTCTCCGTTCTACTTCTAAGGTTACCTAACGCATCAAAACTGCCTAGTAGGTTCTCCATCTCCTGAATAGTTCCAACTTTTTGCATGCAGGCCGCTTCTCTCACCCTGTCCGGAAAATGTCTTAAAAGTAGTCTTACTACATCAGACCCCTCGGTTATACCATCTAAGTTCTGACAAATCATGACATGTGCCAGGAAGTACTCGGTCATAGTAACTCCTTCATGCTGTTTGTACCTCCCAAATACCACCCTTTCTCTCTCCCGAGCTTGTATCGCTTCATTCCAGAATTTCTCTCTAAACTTATTTCTGAATTCTTTCAGGTTCGTCATCGTCTGCCTATATACCATGAACCAAGACCGAGTTTCTCCTACAAAAGCATGGTCAATATTTTCCATAACGTCTTCCCAGTCCATAGACCCTTCCTCTAGACGCTTTTCAAATCGTTTTTCAATCATCTTAAGGAAATCTAGCGGGTTCGTTTGTTTCCCATTAAATTTAGGTAGTTCGATTTCCCTAATGTAGCTATTTCCTAGACATTGCCTTCCCGTGAAAACCTGTTTATCCTTTGCCACCTGTTTTAACTTATTTTCTGCTTTCTCTATCCGGCATTCTACATCTCTGTCTCTCCTATCAATTTCGCTCTCCAAATTAACCTGCTTCTCTTTCAATGTCCTAATTTCAATCTTATTCTCTTCAGCTATCGCAAACCTTTCTTCACTTGCCCGGGTCTCATCTTCTATTCTAAGCTTTACCGTATCAATCTCTTGTTGTACGTGGTCTTTAAATATCCGTATTTCCCCTCTTTGAGTCTCAACTCTCTTATCAATACTAGTTACCTGCCTCATTACTTCCTCCCTAGTAGAGTTGTTTTCCTTCCCCATTAATTCCAGGAATTCACTTCTCTGTTCCGCAAACTTTTCTTCTACCTTTTTCCCTTGCCGTACATATTCACTTTCCTGGTCCTCTAATCGCTTATTAAAATGTTCATTTTTTACCACCAGATCGCGTAACTGCCTACTGTGTTCGTCCATTCTCCGATTCGCTTCCTCCTTATTTTCCCTCATCTCCCTACTTAATTCAGCTTTAGTTTGCTCTAACTGTTCTTTAAGTTCATATTTAATGTTCTCAATTTTAGTGTTAGTTTGTTCTAATTCACTTTTAAGCTCAGATTTAGTTTGTTCTAATTCACCTTTAAGCTCAGATTTAGTTTGTTCCAATTCATTTTTAATTTCAGTTTTACTGTCCTCTATCTTACTTAACATTAACTGCATCATTCCCATTAACTGATCATTATTATTACTTTCATTGTTAGTATTTACTTCCGCTTCGCCCCCCATCCTACTATCATCTGACTCCATACTGACTTCTTTCTGCTTGCCTTCACTCTCCATACTACTTACACTTCTATCTTCAATTTCCTCTACAAGACTACACAACTCTTCCTCTGAACTCAATACATTATTGCCTTTTATCGCCCGTCCACTGCGCAACATCCTCTCCTCTTTCGTCTGATCAGCCATGACCCTTCCCACAATCAAACACTCTTAATGAAACGTGGATATCCAAATTTTGCCCATAATACGAATTCTGATATCGTTACTGTCATTAACTGCTCCGTACTTAATGATTTTCTCGCCACACGTTGGAGCGGCATTTATGTGACTTCCCCTCTCGGAGAACAATCATCAAATGAGAAATGCAACCAAGCAAGCAAAGGGCGCCAATCTTTAAGTTGAGGACTTAAAGATAAAAATTTATAATCAAGCTTGGACGGATTCTTATCACAGGGGTGGGGTGATAGTGCACTAATCATTAAGCAGGAGAATTAAAAATCAAAAGGCTAATTAAGGCAGATTGATTAAAGTGAACAAGAAAAATACTATTTATTATATTTAATATAAATGACGACGGTTTAACGAGAACTGAATTTAAAATAGAAAATGAATTTAACAAAAAATTGAATGACTCTACTTCGCGAAAACTTGCAATATCTTTAACTCGCTTGCTCACCATGTAGTCTTGTTCTGCTGGTCCTGGGAAAGCTTCCATCCTTGTAGCTGGAACATCACCGGTCGTCTTTGAGATCTCTTCATCTGCAGCTAAGTACCATTCCTGCCTTGCCAATTGCACCCACCACTAATTGGAAGATGACTTCAAAACTAACACTCCCTATTATGCTTTATCCCATATATTGGAGATAAGCCCTAAGTCATAGTTAGAAGAACCACCTTGGGTTATATGGAGAGGATACTCAATTAAGAATCCTTCCAACTTTACTGAAAATGTTCTCTGAAGTTTCATTTCTATCTAGATTAAAACTATCTATTGACTTAGACTGGTTCAAACCGGTCTTGTAGCCGTGCTGTACGTAATTCCTGATGAGAGTGGCTCTACACCCCTCATTCAGAATTTCTAAGTATCGAGACGAAGAATCAAGTAGATTATCACGTAGAAGATCAAGTAGCGAATGAATACGTAGAAGATCAGAAGATCATAAGAAGATGAAGCCACGAGCTCCAACACGCCCTTTTATAACCTTCTCTCGCGCTAATTACAGGTCGCTACACCTGGTCCAATCAGATGACACGTCTCTCCCCACTCCAGATATTAGAGTTGACGGGCCATAACCAAGATATCAACTGTTCTTCTATTCGTCCTTTCACTCAGTATCCATGGCAACATGACGCTCCTTTGAAAATATAGGCGTTGATCAGTTTGAATAATTCTGGTCGAAATACGGTAGCTTACGTTACCACGCTTGAACACGTGCTCACTTTTCTCAGAACTTGATGTCTAAATTTGTCCTTCCTTCCTCCTCGGTGATGTGGCAAGATAGAGGAAATCTACTGCAAGTTAATTTTAACCGACTGTCGCAAGAATCTAAGTGAATATGAGGATATTCAGCCCTCGTTTACAAGTCGTAGTTACAAAGTAATGAAATGATAGTGAGCAAATGATTAAACATGAATTATAATACAATTACATACCAAGATAAATATCATGACGTCAAATTCCTGAATTAATTACACATAATAAAATTAACATAATTACACTGTAACGTCTGGAACGTTACACCTCTTCCAGGCAATATCCACAGTTCGTTTATTAAACAGCCGTAACTGCACACACAAAGTACAAGAACGCACAGTAATTAAGACATACTTGTCTGTCAAGGAATGCACCAAATCGTTTCTCCTCTCGTCCGTTGTTCGCAGTAACATTCTTTATTGTTTAACATGCTCGAAGATTCAACGCTGCTGCCCCACGATTGTGTATTCCTTCACTCACAACATTGTAAATGGAATGAAACACTGAGCGAAGGAATCAAAACGCCCAACGGTTTCATTCCAGTAGATGTTCAATATGCCCCGCTTTTACTTCGATGCACAGTTCACAGTGACCTTTGGACTCTGTTCAGGATGTGTGGTGTGTCCCGAACGACCCGGAAAGCTGCCTGTATTCTTGGTACAAGTTCATCTTCTCTTTCTACGGGGTTCACATAGTAGTCAATTTGTGCAGAACAAACTGTGCACTGCCTACCGGGGCTGGGAAGCGACTAAGCGAAACGAACGAAAAACCTGTGCATTCGCACCGAGCATTAGCTCTGTCTCCCCCTTCCCTTCCCTCCTCTGACTCACAGTAACAGGCAGCGGCTGGATCTCTGGCATAACAAATAAGGCAAGTTTGTCAATTCGAATCGAGCGCCCGGAAGTAACAATTTAACCTAATTTTCTCGAAACGAAAAAAAATGTTCTCCGCCAATAACACATAACACGAAGAGGATCCCAGAAGAAAATTACATTTGTAACTAAAGAAAGATAAATCTTCCGCCATTACCCACATCCCTATGCTCCACACAGACCACCATTGGATGCATTTTAGGGACATGGCGTCGTTCTCTAAATTCAACGCAGTTAGAAGTAATAGCCAACTAAGGAAAAAGTTGAAACGTCAGATGCGTGGCTGGCACCAACAAAGTGGGCCAATGGCTGACACGAATCTGAACTCTCCTTCACAAGGCTCTTATGCCAAACACCCCTGACGCGTTAGACCAATGATATTTTGTTACTGGCTAGGACGTGCGGAAACCAGTGAAGGAAATACATTCCCGTTCGGTTTCACTAGCCAGGGCGTGCGCAAACCAATGAAGGAAATACACTCCCGTTCGTTTTGACTAGCCTGAGCGTGCGCAAACCAATGAAGGAAATACACTCCCGTTCGTTTTGACTAGCCCGAGCGAACACAAACCAATGAAGGAAATACACTTCCGTTCGTTTTGATTAACCTGAGCGTGCGCAAACCAATGAAGGAAATACACACCCACAAAAGCACACACAGGCACACATGTAAAGAAAGCGCAGTGAAAGGAATATTTAAAACCTACCTCAATGCAGAGAGGGTAGATTTCTGCGATTCCCGGACTTCCACTAAACGGAAATGCACTTTTACAGTGGAATTCGGCAAGGTAGCCTAGATAATCGCCCTTTTCTCTGCCAAATGCTGGAACTGAATAGCTCCCATGCTTCAGATATCGCCTGCGATTTTGTACATATTGTGTGCAGACAAGCAATCCACCTGCCGCCTGTTCGCCCTGTTAATACGGCCACTCTTCCACGAATCAACAAACTTAATCGAATGATCCACTCACTTCCGCACTTATCGCAACTCCTCTCTCTCTTCTTACCAACCTGTGCCGTTCGTAATTGTTTAAGAGATACTTCATATTATTAACAAAACGAATGAAATGATTAATCTTCAATCGCAGGCTGAACATACAGCCATAGCATTGTTGAACTAAACTCCGTATAAAGTGTCAGCCGCATTCCACAACAGTCTGCAGCACTCAGTGACACTCATATCGGGACTCCAGTGAACTAACAACAGACGAGCATGACCATATATCGGCACTCTCGTGGAAAAAGAAGAAAAAGATTTACCTTGCGCTGAATATCAAACTCTACTCTCTACTCGCCCTAGAACTGTGCTGCCAAGACAAAAAAGTATCTTCTTTCCATCTTAACAACAAACTGGCCAAAAGAGAAGTGAATGTCTATTTTGGAAATATACTACTTCCACGTAATAAGTATCCCAAGGGTCTGGGAGTTACTTTAGATGGGACTCTAAGCTTCAAAGAACATCTTACTAAAACAGTCGCCAAGTTTAGAACCGGAAACAATATCCTGCAGAAATTGTGTGCGACGTGGAATTCTTCAGTTTCTACATTTAGGACTTCTTCCCTTGGACTGGTCTACCTAGTGGCTGAATATTGTGCATCAACCTGGTTGGATAGTGCTCACATCAGGCTTGTTGATTCTCAACTCAACCAAATGATGCGTTTCATTGCAGGGACGTCGGACTCGTTGGCTGAATGGTCAGCGTATTGGCCTTCGGTTCAGAGGGTCCCGGTTTCGATTCCCGGCCGGGTCGGGGATTTTAACCTTCATTGGTTAATTCCAGTGGCTCGGGGGCAGGGTGTTTGCGCTGTCCCCAACATCCCTGCAACTCACACACGACACATAACACTATACTCTACCACAATAACACGCAGTTACCTACACATGGCAGATGCCACCCACCCTCATAGGAGGGTCTGCCTTGCAGGGCTGCACTCAGCTAGAAAGAGCCGCACGAAATTATTATTATTTCAGGGACAATCAGATGCATTCCAGCATTCTGGTTGCCGATGTTAAGTCATACACCACCTGAATCTTTTAGGTGAGAACACGGACTGCAATAACACTTTTCTCCCTGTTTATCATGATCTCTTTATATTAAAAATAACACACCTCACTCTCGTCATCCTCCCCTGAACACTGCAAGGAGACTTATTAAAAGTGGATTTAACATGACTAAGCTTTGGAAGCAATTGTGGACGATCTCTGCTTCATCA
Organism: Anabrus simplex; assembly: GCF_040414725.1. Classification (NCBI taxonomy): domain Eukaryota; kingdom Metazoa; phylum Arthropoda; class Insecta; order Orthoptera; family Tettigoniidae; genus Anabrus; species Anabrus simplex. The sequence continues at coordinate 116,880,996 of NC_090266.1, forward strand.
GAACTGCAAACTACCCCATGCATTACAATTAAGCCACCAGGTTTTGAGCTCCCCAGAAAGATCTGGTCTACTCTAAACAGAATCAGAATAAACTGTGGCCGATATGCAGATTCCCTTTACAAATGAAAGAAAATTCCTTCTCCTGGACGTAACTGCGGTGTTGAAATACATGCCAGCAGCAATGTCGCGTTACGAAAATGCACCCTCACGCTGACTGATCATTCGTCCTCGATCAAATTCCGTTGTTTGTTTATACTGAGCCCTTTTAACTGGACGAAGTGAAGTAGCTGTTGGAGAAAGGTTTACCGCCTGTTGACTCTGATACACTAATTGCATGGCTCCTCAACAGCCCTCTATTTATAAGCCTAACAACGAGAGTCCTGAGGCCACTGCTAGGTCCAGGAACGCAAAATGACTCTGCAATTGTAACCACTTGCTTGTCATACCCTGCTTTCAATTTACTGTAAGTTTCACAAGCGTTTCAACCTGCTGTGTGTTTAATCTTTCACATGAAGGGTACAGAAATGTGCGCTTCCATTTCTTAACTATTTAAGTCACTTCCTTGGTTTGTTAAGTGAAATGTGACTTTAAAAACACATTTGTGAATGCCTGAGTCCATGAAATCCACACCAGTGGCAGCTCACACCAGAACAAGACCATGCTGAAGAGAAATATCGGGAAATACCAAGATTGCGGACCAGTATAAAATGCTTTCTAACAAGTATCATTATTGGATGCGCTTGTGAATGGTCGGCTGTTGAGAATGCTCTTATATTGTTGTAGTGATAAAGTAGTTAAAACCGTTCGAACTGCTTAATTTATTGCGTGTGTGATCCATTGAGCGCTATTTATATATGGGTGTTGAGAGCTTTTTGGTAGAAATTGGGAGTACTGCTATTTATTTGAATTTTATAATTAGTTCAGTTGGTGTTCAGTAGATTACGGTTTCTAGGTTAAGTAGGCTAGCTAGGTGTACCTTGTTCCGAATTTAGGTTTATGAAATACGTTAGGTAATAACATTAAATTTAAATTAAGTTTTTATTAAGATTAAAAATCAATATTTTTAACCCACAAACTCACGCGTATGGGGTGGAATCCACCCCAGGTCATTTTATTTCCTATTGAAATGTACAAATAACTTTTCTGTGCTCTTCCCGCTCTTGTACCTTTCTGGCTGAATCCCCGAAGAAAGAGTCATTCTTACATAATCTATCTTAAAATCTCCAATTGGGAACATGCATCATTTTCAAAAATATTTTTTTTGAAAAGTACACCAATGAAATAGTACGTAAACGTATTACATTGTGGTATGTTGCCTTGTTTTCTAACATTAATAAAATATTTAATAGTGCCTTTCCCCAAGGCGAGTGAAACGGCCTCTGACGTAAGCGGCGCGCTGTGACGTCACGATCCAGTACCGCATGGAGCTCTACCAGCCGTTGTGCATCAGCCGTTGCTAAAAGCCGATTGTTTATTATTCATGATCGCGAATAACTTCGAAATGACAGAAGAAATGTTCAAAACAGCACAGTCAGACAATCTACCATGTATAGATGTCATCATTCTTCAAAAATGTGACTTTTGTGGCCGCAGAAATTAGCGGATAACAAGCAAGTTTGTAAGTGGCGTCTTTTATATACGTGCAATGTACTGTAACCCATAATATTAGGATAACAACTGAACCTGGATAGATATCACATCACTTTCAACATTTCCTTCTAGACTGATTCCCCTATTAAAGAATAACATTACATTTTCGGGCTTTCAGCATTAGTAAAGTAAGAAATCGGATTTCAGCACTAACATAAACATATAGGTAGCATTATAGTACTAGTCCGCTTCTGTGGTGTAGTGGTTAATGTGTGCCACTCCCGGAGGCCCGGTTTCGATTCCCGGCTCTGCCATGAAAGTTGAAAACAAATAGTACGAGGGCTGGAACGGAGTCTACTCAGCCTCGGGAGGTCAACTGAGTAGAAGGGTTTCGAATCCCATCTCAGCCATCCTCGAAGTGGTTTTTCGTATTTTTCTACTTCTCCTCCAGGCACCTAAGGCCACGGCCGTTTCCTTCCCTCTTCCTTGTCTATCCCTTCCGATCCTCCCATCCTCCAACAAGGCCCCTGTTGAGCATAAGAGGTGAGGCCGCCTGGGCGAGGTAATGGCCCTCCTCACCAGTTTCATCACCATACTCAAAGTCTCACGTTCCAGGACACTGCCCTTGAAGTGGTAGAGGTGAAATCCCTCGCTGAGTCCGAGAGAAAACCAACCCTGAAGGATAAACTGATTAAGAAAGAAAGAAAGAAGGAAAGAAAGAAAGATCATAGTACTGTAGGTCTATAACCTATCATTTCTGAAAAAATATATATGTATGGTTGGGGCAACTGGCCTACCCACTTCCGGGGCCCATGAAAGAAAATTAAATATCTTTGTGGAGGGAAAAAGTTAAACATGATAAAGATAAATATGACTTCATCTAGTTTTCACAAGTTGGGCTGAGTGGTTCAGACGGTTGAGGTGCTGGCCTTCTGACCCCAACTTGGCAGGTTCGATCCTGGTTCAGTCCGGTGGTAGTTGAAGGTGCTCAAATACGTCAGCCTCGTGTCGGTAGATTTACTGGCAAGTAAAAGAACTCCTGCAGGACTAAATTCCTGCACATCGGCGTCTCCGAAAATCGTAGAAGTAGTTAGCGGGTCGTGAAGCCAATAACATTAATTACATTTGGCTTTTAACAACCTGAGCATATCAGGAAAGAAAAGTGTCCTGGTGACATTTTAGTCGCTCAATACAGGAATGTCTTTGGGTGCTGTGACTTTTACTTTTTTTGTTTTTGCTGTTTGCTTTACGTCACACCGTCACATATAGGTCTTATGGCGACGATGGGACAGGAAAGGCCTAGGAATGGGAACAAAGCGGCCGGGGCCTTAGGTACAGCCTCAGCATTTGCCTGGTGTGAAAATGGGAAACCACGAAAAACCATCTTCAGGGCTGCCAGCAGTGGGGTTCAAACCCTTCTATCTGATGCGAGCTCACAGCTGCGCGCTCCTAACCGCACGGCCAACTCGCGCGGTATTTTTACCCTTCGGTTTATTGACTTGGCTTGTATAACCTAAAACTTAGGCTAAGTTGGATAATATTTTAAACACCTACGTCACTATTTCCACCTGTGTGCAATTATGTTATTTATTTCATTAATATTATGATAATTATTATAATTGAGCATTGTTAACTTATAAGACCCCGACAGACAAGCATTGGTTTTGTGTAGAGTTATACATTTGTTAAATTCACGTTGTTTCCTTTCATGATGTACACGCCTATTTTTTGTTACATTATAGAGTATTTAGATATAGCCTAAATTTCATTACCAATTAAGCTCTTCAATAAAGACATACATAACTGTCCCATGCCAAGATATATTGGTAGAATTAGAGCTGTCAAAGTGGTTCATAACCCCTTTGATTTATTATCTTGACATGGATCACCCAAAACATAGGATAGGTTTGGAGAATACTTTAATAATCAGCATTATTTAATGCACTGTTTATTACTTTCATATTCCAAGATGTAATTGAAGCATTTAAATAAAGCATCATACATTAAAATTTAAAGTTTTACCACTAGAACAGCTGACATGGAAAAGTGATTTGAAAATTCAAACTAATTCATCTTACGTTATAATCTTCAAAAAAATAAACTGTAGACTTTTCCGATATATCACCAGCATTTCTCCGCCTCGCCAAAATCCATTTCTCCCTAGTTTTAGCGTCTTTGGAACATGTATAAACAATTTGTTTGGTATGGTATGCGATGTGCTATTGCACATCGGAACTCTACACCATTTATAAGTTTTCTGCCTCACTGTCTGCGCAGGATTCATTTTAAGTCTAAAATATACCACTCAGATTATTATCCGATGTATAGACCTCGAATTTAACCATACTAGACACTAACGTAAAGTAGAAATACGCGAAGTGTATCCTGCTTCTCACAGCACACTATGTGTTATTTCGTTTGCTAATTCAGTCAACCTGTACGATGACGTCAGACCAATGAGATCGCGTACTTGCGTGACGTGACATTTTCGTAGATTTTAATCATGTTTGGAGTTATTATTTGTACATTCTGATCACATTTTTGAATTCTGCATGAAATTTTGAATCAGATTAGCATATTTTAAATTAAAACCCCGGATCATGCATGTTCCCTATTAATACAGTAATTCTTATTTTACAATACAATGATATGCGGGGTGGAAAGGACCCCCACGCGTGTGTCTGCGTCCTAGGATCTGGCGCGTGTGCTTGAGGGTTAAATATCTGTAGGTTCGTTGGTATAATACTTACAGAGGCAGATTATCATAAGGAGATATAACTTCCGCAACATTTCCGGTACCGTACCAGTATTCCGTATAGATATACGTCAAACTGTCACGAAGGTAATAATTTATTAAATTAAATAACACGATACGCCTGTAAACTTTGATTTAAAAAGAAGTTACTGAGAATATACGGTATTTCTCTGGAAAATTACGGTACTCAACAGTCTTTGGATTGTTGACGATCGTTGCTGCATTCCGACGAGATCAAAGAGCACATGCACATGGTAGTTGTGTAAACAAGTACAAAAATCAGTTGATTACTTTATTCCGATAATTTGTAGTCTCAGTTCCCGGCATGCTTTGTACTTTTTACCTTTGTTTATACATCGAGTAAATGTTAATAATCAAATTCTTATATCCCAATAATATTGCAGTTCATGCCCTCAGCGTAGTTTTGACAGAAATGATTGTAGACTACCTGTTATTTTTCAGCATTTAAGGACACTTTTATTCTCTGTCCCACGTAGTAGAGAAAATAATAATAATCCCCCAGTGGTAAAAATAATATAAATACATTTCAGTTGACAATTGTTGTGTAGATACGGTATATTTAGATAGTACAGAATCTTGCCTGCTATATGCGTGTGTATCTTTGTGTATGTATCTTTCGTGTGTATCTATTAGAGCATGGTACTAATAATAATCTGTCTAAGCATTTAGATTTGTTGGTAATCTTTGAGTAATTCGTGCAAATTTCAAATTTGCAATTATCATTTCTGTTTGTGCTTAATAAAAACATACGTTATTGTAAGTAGGATACGCCTGAACGTAGTTTAAAATTATTGTAGTGTACTGTACAGTAGAATACGAATAATATCTTATTAGAAATTAGTGTACTTATTATATTATTGTAAAATGTTTGTGTAAGTAGAGGTATCCGTAGAAATTCTCTTACTAGAATTCTGTAGTTGTAATTAGGATAGGCTTAACTGCAGTTTAGAATTGTATAATTCTTGCGTATTCCTTTCGGTATTCAGTAATTAACGGCAGTTTTTATCTTGTTGTGGTGTTGTAGGACAAAAATAGAGTACGACTAAGTAGTATTGTAGTTTAGTGGTATATTAATTACCATATTGTCGTGTGATCTTTGTGTACTATCCTAGACTACATTTCTTACATTTTTTTGCACATGATATGTTATTTTATTTTTCCTTTTTTCATTTTTCCGTAAAGAATGGCTAAAGACTGCAAGTGTAGGAACTGTGAGTGTGGTGAGGCATTGAGGAGAATGAGGGAGGAGTTGGAGAGTTTGGGGGAGATAACTAGGACTCTCTCAGAAGACAGGAAGGAAGGTAGGTCTCCCACGAAAAATATACAGGATACAGTAGGTGTAAAAGAGGGATGGGAAGGAAAGGGGGAAATTGTAGAAGACAAGTGGTCTAATGTTTTAAGGGGAAGGAGATCGCAGGCTAAGGTCTTTATTCAGGATCAGAAAGGTGTCTGTGAGAAATCAGTACGTGTCACTGCAGGTAGAACAACAGAGAGAAGATGAGGAACAGGGAACAGTTGCTGAGATGTGTGGAAGGAGGAGGAAGGGAAAAGGTAGGAAAGGGAAAGGTAGAGTAGAGAATATAAAAAGACAGGTGGAGCAGGGTAATGGGAGGGAGAAAAGGGAGGAGGAAGTAGCTTCTGCAGCTGTCAGGAAAGATAGGGCTGACCAGGACGGGAGGGGATCAAATGTGGTGGGTAGGGTTGAGGCTCTGGTCATGGGAGATTCCACTGTTAGACATGTGGGGAAAGTGTGTGGAGGAAAGTGCACCAGGGTAGAGTGTTATCCAGGAATTAGGTTGAGGCAGATGTTGAGGAAAGTAGAAGAGAAGGAGGAGGGGAAAGAGAAGGTGGTAGTGTTTCACGTTAGTACCAACAACGTAAGGCAAGCTGGTATAAGTACCAACATAGTTGGGGATGTGTGGGATCTGGTAAATGCAGCACGGGTGAAGTTTCAGGAAGCGGAGATTGTTATCAGTGGAATACTGTGTAGGAGGGATACTGACTGGAGGCTGACTAGGGATTTAAATGAGACTATGGAGTGGGTATGTGGAAAAATAGGAGTGAGACTTCTAGATACTTATGGGTGAGTAGGAGATGGGGATCTGCGCTCAGATGGCCTTCACATAAACCGCAGTGGTAAGTATAAGTTAGGAAATTTGTTTGGAAGGGTAACAGGGAGGTACATGCAGCGAAACGGGGTGGTCTAGGGAGCGATGATAAGGTTACAGGGATCTGGAAGTCCAGTAGGGATATACATAAGAATGTTAATGTTGAACTGTAGAAGTATTGTAAAGAAAGGAATAGAATTAAGTAATTTAATAGATATTTACTTACCAGATATTGCAATAGGAGTTGAATCATGGCTGAGAAATGATATAATGTATGCAGAAATTTGCTCACGCAACTGGAATGTGTATCGTAGAGATAGGGTAGGATTGGTAGGAGGAGGTATTCATTCTGGTGAAAGAAGAATTTGTAGCTACGAAAAAGTTAAAGGTGACAAACATGAAATTCTAGGTGTAAGGCTCATTTTTAAAGATGATAGGCAACTTGTCTTTGGAGTGTACAGACCGGGAAAGGGTAGCGCTGACGCTGATTCAGAATTATTTGATAAGATAATCAGGTATGTGTGAAATGACATGGAAAGGAATGTGATTGTAGCGGGGGATCTGAATTTACCAAATGTCAATTGGGAAGGTAATGCGACCAACAGGAAGCATGACCAACAAATGGCAAATAAGCTAATAATGGGATGGACAGCTGTTTCAGAAAGTGATGGAACCAACTAGAGAGCTAATGCTGGATGTGGTGCTGATAAAACCATATGAGCTCTATAGAGAAACCGAAGTAATAGGTGATATTAGTGATCATGAAGCTGTTTTTGTTGTAGTTAAAAATAAATGTGATAGAAAGGAAAGTCTTAAAAGTAGGACTATTAGGCAGTACCATACGGCTGATAAAGCAGGCATGAGGAACTCTTTAAAAAGTAACTCTGATCGGTGAAATCGGTAAATAGAAATGTAAACAGACTCTGGGATGGGTTTAAAGCAATTGTTGAGGAATGTGAAAATAGGTTTGTACCTTTAAAGGTGGTAGGGAATGGTAAAGACCCACCTTATTATAATAGAGAAATAAAGAGACTAAGAAGGAGGTCCAGATTGGAAAGAAATAGAGTTAGAAATGGCTGTGGATCTAAGGAGAAATTGAAGGAACTTACTAGCAAATTGAATCTAGCAAAGAAGTCAGCTAAGATTAACATGATGGCAAGCATAATTGGCAGTCACCCAAATTTTAGTGAAAAATGGAAGGGTATGTATAGGTACTTGAAGTCAGAAACAGGTTCCAATAAGGACATTCCAGGAATCATTAATGAACAAGGGGAGTGTGTATGTGAGGATCTTCAAAAGGCAGAAATATTCAGTCAGCAGTATGTAAAGATTGTTCTTTACAAGGATAATGTCCAGATAGAGGAGGTCATTCCGCCATTCTTAAGCATGTGCAAGACACCCTGGCTGTTCCAATATCGACCAGAACAATTTCCCGTCGATTGGTTGAAGGAGGCCTGCACTCCCGGCGTCCGCTCAGAAGTATTAAAATTTGCATATGATAACAATTACAATAAGATACAAAAGTTGAAAAGTAGGACATAGGCTGGAATTGATAAGATTTATGGGGATATACTAAAGACAATGGGTTGGGTTATAGTACCATATCTGAAATGCTTATTTGATTATTGCTCGCATGAAGGAGGTATACCAAATGAATGGAGAGTTGCTATACTAGCCCCTGTGTATAAAGGAAAGGGTGATAGACATAAAGCTAAAAATTACAGACCAGTAAGTTTGACATGCGTTGCATGTAAGCTTTGGGAAGGCATTTCTTCTGATTATATTAGACATGTTTGCGAAATTAGTAACTGTTTCGGTTTTAGGAAAGGTTATTCCACTTGTAGGATTCCAGCAATATATAGCAGATATCTTGGATTCAGGAGGTCAAATGTACTGTTTCGCGATTGACCCGTCTAAAGCATTTGATAGGGTGGATCATGGGAGACTACTGGCAAAAATGAGTGCAATTAGACTAGACAAAAGAGTGACTGAATGGGTAGGTATATTTCTATAAAATAGATCTCAGAGAATTAGAGTAGGCGTGGCTTTATCTGACCCTGTAATAATTAAGAGGGGAATTCCTCAAGACAGTATTATCGGACCTTTATGTTTTCTTATATACACTGACTGACAGAGCAAATGCAACACCAAGAAGGAGTGGTCAGAACTTTATGCCAATTGCAGGGTAGACTGACGTCACTGAGGCATGCTCATGATGTGAAATGCGCCGCTGTGCTGCGCACGTAGCGAACGATAAATGGGACACGGCTTTGGGGAATGGCCCACTTCGTACCGTGATTTCTCAGCCGACAGTCATTGTAGAACGTGTTGTCGTGTGCCACAGGACACGTGTATAGCTAAGAATGCCAGGCCGCCGTCAACGGAGGCATTTCCAGCAGACAGACGACTTTACGAGGGGTGTGGTGATCGGGCTGAGAAGGGCAGGTTGGTCGCTTCGTCAGATCGCAGCCGATACCCATAGGGATGTGTCCACGGTGCAGCGCCTGTGGCGAAGATGGTTGGCGCAGGGACATGTGGCACGTGCGAGGGGTCCAGGCGCAGCCCGAGTGACGTCAGCACGCGAGGATCGGCGCATCCGCCGCCAAGAGGTGGCAGCCCCGCACGCCACGTCAACCGCCATTCTTAAGCATGTGCAAGACACCCTGGCTGTTCCAATATCGACCAGAACAATTTCCCGTCGATTGGTTGAAGGAGGCCTGCACTCCCGGCGTCCGCTCAGAAGACTACCATTGACTCCACAGCATAGACGTTCACGCCTGGCATGGTGCCGGGCTAGAGCGACTTGGATGAGGGAATGGCGGAACGTCGTGTTCTCCGATGAGTCACGCTTCTGTTCTGTCAGTGATAGTCACCGCAGACGAGTGTGGCGTCGGCGTGGAGAAAGGTCAAATCCGGCAGTAACTGTGGAGCGCCCTCCCGCTAGACAACGCGGCATCATGGTTTGGGGCGCTATTGCGTATGATTCCACGTCACCTCTAGTGCGTATTCAAGGCACGTTAAATGCCGACCGCTACGTGCAGCATGTGCTGCGGCCGGTGGCACTCCCGTACCTTCAGGGGCTGCCCAATGCTCTGTTTCAGCAGGATAATGCCCGCCCACACACTGCTCGCATCTCCCAACAGGCTCTACGAGGTGTACAGATGCTTCCGTGGCCAGCGTACTCTCCGGATCTCTCACCAATCGAACACGTGTGGGATCTCATTGGACGCCGTTTGCAAACTCTGCCCCAGCCTCGTACGGACGACCAACTGTGGCAAATGGTTGACAGAGAATGGAGCACCATCCCTCAGGACACCATCCGCACTCTTATTGACTCTGTACCTCGACGTGTTTCTGCGTGCATCGCCGCTCGCGGTGGTCCTACATCCTACTGAGTCGATGCCGTGCGCATTGTGTAACCTGCATATCGGTTTGAAATAAACATCTATTATTCATCTGTGCCGTCTCTGTTTTTTCCCCAACTTTCATCCCTTTCGAACCACTCCTTCTTGGTGTTGCATTTGCTCTGTCAGTCAGTGTATATAAATGATATGAGTAAAGAAGTGAAATCAGCGATAAAGCTTCTTGCGGATGATGTTATTCTGCATAGAGTAATAAATAAGGTACAAACTGTGAGCAACTGCAAAATGATCTCGACAATGTCAGGTGGACAGCAGGGAATGGTATGATGATAAACGGGGTTAAAAGTCAGGTTGTGAGTTTCACAAATAGGAAAAGTCCTCTCTGTTTTTATTACTGCGTTGATGGGGTGAAAGTTCTTTTTGGGGATCATTGGAAGTATGTAGGTGTTAATATAAGGAAAGATCTTCATTGGGGTAATAACATAAATGGGATTGTAAATAAAGGGTACAGATCTCTGCGCATGGTTATGACAGTGTTTGGGAGTTGTAGTAAGGCTGTAAAGGAGAGGGCATCGAAGTCTCTGGTAAGACCCCAACTAGAGTATGGTTCCAGTGTATGGGACCCACACCAGGATTACTTGATTCATGAACTGGAAAAAATCCAAAGAAAAGCAGCTCGATTTGTTCGGGGTAATTTAATTAATTTAATTTCGTATGGCTATTTCAAGCCGATTGCAGCCCTTGTAAGGCAGACCCTCCGATGAGGGTGGGCGGCATCTGCCATGTGTAGGAAAGTGCGTGTTATTGTGGTGGAGGATAGTGTTATGTGTGGTGTGTGAGTTGCAGGGATGTTGAGTACAACACAAACACCCAGCCCCCGGGCCATTGGAATTAACCAATTAAGGTTAAAATCCCCGACCCGGCCGGGAATCGAACCCGGGACCCTCTGAACCGAAGGCCAGTACGCTGACCATTCAGCCAACGAGTCGGACTGTTCGGGGTGATTTCCGACAAAAGAGTAGCGTTACAAAAATGTTGCAAAGTTTGGACTGGGAAGACTTGGGAGAAAGAAGACGAGCTACACGTCTAAGTGGTATGTTCCCAGCTGTCAGCGGAGAGATGGCGTGGAATAATATTAGTAGACGAATAAGTTTGAGTGGTGTCTTTAAATGTAGGAAAGATCGCAATATGAAGATGAAGTTGTATTCAAGAGGACAAACTGGGGCAAATATTCGTTTATAGGAAGGGGTTTTAGGGCTGGAATAACTTACCAAGAGAGGTGTTCAATAAATTTCCAATTCATTCGAAAACTTTTAAGAATAGATAGGGAATCTAAATGCGGGTCAGTATTGTTTGATTAGATTGATTGATTGATTGATTGAAGTTTATATTTTAATGCTTTTTGTTTGTTTGTTGCGTCTTTCAAATATCTTTTCTCGCACCTTGCTGCTTGAAGGCCGCATTCATTTCACAGTTGTTTCAATAATACATCTCAGAATATTGTAATTCCATATACATATTGCGGTAGAAAATAGCGATCGAAAATTACCACAGAAGTTTCAAAACGGAGCGGGTAAAGGAAGCGAAATCATTTAAAAATTCCTTCGCATTTGATATCGTCATTTCACCGTTAAAACGTTGTATTCCTCAAAGCTCTTCCTATCAATTATTCTCCTTAAGACTGGTCACGCCTCCCAGCCACGTATGGATATGCAGTCCATCAGAACAAATTTCGTTGTGTTCATTTTCCTATGCCTATGTGTAAAGGAAAATGAACCTTACTGTACCGTACTGTAGGATTGTATGTTTGTATTACGGTACGTATTTACGCACTCCTAGTGTATAATGCATGTAAGGTTCATTTTCGTTTAATCGTCGGCATAGGAACACGAACACAACGGACATTGTTCTGATGGACTGCGTATCCATATGTGGCTCGGAGGCGTGACCAGTCTTAAGGAGAATAATGGATAGGAAGAGTATTGTGGGATACAACGTTTTACCGGTGAAGCGACAATATTGAATTCATACTTTGTATTGCAACCTTTCCAAGGCATCAGTACATGAACCAGTTACCATTGTTCATAAATATGACGTTAGAATGGAGCACCATCGGTGAGCTTCGAACTCAGCCCGGTTTGTCGAAGCCTCACCCTCCCCTACTAGAATAGTTCGCTAGCCGAGTCGGTATCGCATTTTCGGGTCTGTGGACTGTCCGATGGGGCGGTAAGTCCTTTAGTAATAGTCTCTATAGTAGGGGGAAAAGTTAATTATGAGAGGAATACCATTTCATTACTAATGAGAAGAGAGACAATATCTTGTATAATAAAAATTTTACTTATACTAGTGAAACACATTATTTACATGGGTATGCCATACAAACACCTTACATATAGTAACTTGGGTAATCTTGACGTTTAAATGTTCGGTAGTCCTTTCTACACTTCATTATACGTTTAAATATTCCAACTTAAGAAGGCGCTCCCTCTTGGGTTATTTACACTATCTCAGATTTAGAGAGGCGTTTTCTCTCTAATTATTTCACTTTACATTTACACTAATCACTTTACACACAAATCTATTCAACATAGGCATACCCAGCTGTAATTCTGTTTGTTTGTCGAGAATTAATATATTCAATTTGCATCAAATTATGATATAAGTTTGCTAGTATCGTATGAACTGAGATAAGCAATTTACACTCCCAATCCTTTGAAAGTCGCGTTACAACACTACTTTAAGTTAAACGTTGCCAAATATGCAATATGATAAACACGCTCATTTCATTAGGATTTTTATCACCACATATATCAGGACATTATTTACACAACGATGTTACCTATGGACAAGCATTTAGCGACTTCAATACCAGACATCATAAACAAAGTATTATAGCACTACCTGCAACAAATGGACAAGAATATCTACACTTCACATACACATAATGGGCCGCAGGTGGTCTTATTCCTGCCGTTCGTGACAGTAGGCTTTACTGTCTCCTGCAATGAACTCAGGACCTTCTGAGACGGGGTATATCTGACCTGGAATTCCCTATACGCTGTGGATAATTAAAGAAATAAATTGGAGGGATCCTTCATTTAATGCTCATTTGGAATCTCTGCGACGTTGGCTCTATTTAAATTACTACACATAATCTTTGTATCGAAAGGAAAAGAAACTCGCCACTTGTATCTGTTCTATTTCACTGAAGAAACGCCTTCACTCCCCCGTTTAAAGGGGCTCATAAAACTCCCGCAGTGAGCTACCCGTGCCACACTTTCAAAGAGCGGTCCACTAGCCTTCTCGGCCAATGACTTCACGGCAAATAATCTATTCACTTCTTTCAATACTGGCCATAAATGGCATCACACAAATCACGGCCCTATATCCGGCCTAATCAACATATTCACATCGCGATATGCACCTCGCGTGTCTTAATGACAGATTCCAAGGGAACTTCACATTTCATTTCCCAATATATATTGTGGCTACAGCCTGTTCAGCCATTTCATTTCCTCTCGGTACATCGACCACGATGCAGATCTAATGATGATCTCCTGTCACCAGGGTCCAAATTAACTTGCACATTCGCGAACTAATTAGCGATGTAAGATATATACCCCAATCTCATGCTCCATTCGTTGTTCCAGCAGTTTTAATTTCTAGTAAGGAAGATTTCCTAAGAGCTTGTGAAGTACAAAAAAAAATCAGTTACTGAGATATCTCTGAGGACTCCTATTGGCTGTAGAAAGATGATAACTGGAGTCGCTTACGTAGAATATTTAGGCCCTTTTACTTGACGGTACTTCACACTTAATTAATCTGAGGTCCTTAAACTTACGTCATGCATTATCAAACCCTTGTAAAAAAAAATGGAAGTAAAATATGGTCGTTCCCAAACCATGAAGAAGTATTCCATAAAAGACCCAAATAAAAATGAAATTATAATTATTATCCCTCTGAAATGGCGTGCTTGCAGTCTACGTTATATCTAAGTGAAAAATTTACATATTTACAATGGGACACGACCTTCAAAGATATAAATACTTGGAAATGTACTCAGCCTTCTGGATACCACGTTCACAGCTTTACAGGAAGGCACTCCATGGATTTAGACTGCTTGCATCACGTCATCGGCGATGTGAAGACCCATGATGACTTCCTGGCAGGTCACGAACATGACGGCTTGATCTGGTATGACGTTCTCGACGTTCTCTGCTACACCAGGCGAAGACAGCTAGGCGTCTGGTTCTCTCTAATATGCAGGCAAAATTCTGGCATTCAGATGGACGTCGGCGTTCACTCCGGCGTTCACGTAGACATGTAAATGAGGGGAAATTATCTCAAGTGAATACGTTAGTTTATCACACACCACAATTTGAATATATGGTTGGATCTGCTCAATAGCACGAGCATTCCAACCCAATGCCGGTATTGTCTCTGTAGCCCGACACTGCTCCCTCCTCATGTACCTATTCTTTTATAAACGGCATACAGCCATTCTAGGTCCTGAATAAAGAATGTCACTGGTTAGGCCACTACTGGATTAAAATTTCTCGTCTCACACGACCACACTTCAAGCATATTCTATCTCGCCTAGTCATGCGTAAGTCAGGCTCTCAACTGCATTATCGATTTATAGACGTGACACTACCCTTAATTATGCCGACACTGAGCCGTTCACGCACTTTCTTTGTATCTATCAATTATGTCGAGACACACACACAACTCCACGCACTGAGTTACCTGGCTATTGTGGTTAATTGAGCCGTATTAGTATCGGCACATATGAGGCTCGACGCACGACCTCTTCGACACACGGACAGCAGTCATTTCGGTTTCGTGCTGCTCCCACTATATTAAATAGCGACACACTATACTCGCAAAAAAAGAACTTAGTTCAATTGTGGATATTTTCGCAGATGTTCACAGGGTTTATTGAATCTGCATAACACTGCTCAAATTACAAGATTATTTCTTCACCACGACGAAACACTACCGTACTGGCGTCACATTGAGAATGCACTGGATGGTGTCTCCTTCTCAGCTCATGAATATATAGGCGCGCTACGCTAGAGACCCGAATGCTGAGGGTGGGGGAAAAATGCAATCCTTTCTCACACATTGATCCGTTAATACGCAACGTACAGTGACGAACGGGGTATCGAAACGTAGCTCCTGTATTCCCATCTCCACTGAGTGACTGTTATTAAAATAACTTCGTAGGTTTTGAAGCAATCTTAAAAGCGTCCTTTAGCCTCTGGCGGTGAATGATGACGAGCACAGGGGATTCCTTGTGTTCCTTGGCACGGTTAGAGTCCAACATCTGTTAGTCATTAAGACGCGCCCTTGTTTACAGCGCAGTTACTGCCCTGTCAGTTAAGTAGAGCACTTCTTGGTCTCATAATTATGCGTAAAATTCCCTGATTCAGATGAATGTTTGCGCTTAATTATCCATTGGGTATTTTGCGATTCATGAAAATTAATAGAAATAAAACAGTTGAATGCGTTAAGTTGGCAGTGGTGAATAAGCGAGGAAAACAGGGTATAATGTTAGTTTTCACGTTGGACCTACTCTCTGGGCTCAGTTAGTGACCTAGATTCTTTGTCACGTGATAACGCGTATCGTTTCGTCTCGCTCGCGGTGGGAGTGAGAGAGCTTCGAGTACAAGCGCTCTTGCACCGCCTTGCTGCTAATTACCAGCAACTAGAGCTGGGTCGCGCGACTCTGGATATTGCAACTCGAGTCCTGGAGCGGGCAGAAAAATTCTAACTTGGGCAGTTTTTATCGTAGAATAACGCGGAAAACAGCATATTTCATCTCCTGGATATCATGACATACCATAGGTGACGTTGTGAACGGTCACAGTATCATTGACGCCCCTTTTACGAAACCTACCTTTGCAGTTTTGAAATCAAGAATTCTCTAAGGCGGCGAAACGGGAGGGTCCCAAAAATGAATAACGTATTCTCAAAGACTATAGGAGGAAGAAGATAATTCGTAATATGTGAGGGTGCAGCAAAATATGGTGACCGAAAATTCCCAGGGCAGGTGGGGGTAGGGGATCTGAACATGGAGTTTCCGAAACAAACCGAATTTGCAAAGAAAGTCCTTTCGATTTTCCCACTTACGTTTTACTCTCAAACGCCGACAGTTTCTCATGATCTCGGCTACTTTATTACCGCCAATTAAGCCTTCAACAACTTGGGGTCTTTCCTCATCTTCGTAACATTCATAACGTCTTAGCAAATACAATTTAAACTTTCATCGATAGCTCTTTCTGATTAGTTTGTTGAACATGTTATTTTTTCTTGATTTTTTAGGAATCGAATTTCATGATCATAGCCAAGGAACGTCCAGTTGAATGTAGAATCCACCGGGAGAGCAGGCTGTGCGGTTAGGGGCGTGCAGCAGTGAGCTTGCATCCGGGATATAGTGTGTTCGAACCCCACTGTCGGCGGACCTGAAGATGGTTTTCCATGGTTTCCCATTTTTACACCAGCCAAATACTGCGACTGTACCTTACTTGAGGCGATGGCCGCTTCCTTCACATTCCTAGGCCTTTCCTATCCCATCGTCGCAATAAGACCTGTCTGTGTGGAATCCGAATCACAGAGTCGAATTTTCTCGTTAAAAAAATTTTCACATGTGTTGATTATGGTATTTAACTCTACCTAACTCACTATTGAGGAAACGCCAAGCTTTAGTGTAAATACAACATGAAGTACCTCATCTAAAGTGGCACATAGTCATCTGGTGATAAATATAGGTGTCTCTTCATCAACAGAGTAGCGAACAGATTTATTTAATTCAAGTCCTTCGACATTTTATTAGAATGGTTTTATCCGAAGAAGCTCAGTAATGCAACTACAAACATTGGCGTCTCATTGACAAAATAGCTGGGTGCTCACACTAGCTGAAAACAGACAGTAAAGTAATATAAAGGAATAAACTCCGATAATATTTATAATATAAAACGATGTAGGCTACACGTAGCAGCAGAAATAATACTGCAACCCTCACACACACACGAAATTACTCCGTGATTTTCTAACTGGTACCAAAACTGTTATTTATTAGCTCTTATTTATTAACAGTGCTCACAAATACACAATCCCACCAAATCACTAAATAATTATAGTCATTCACTAAGTTACAAGAATCTGGCAAGAAAATTAGCTTAAGAATATCATGAAAATCCACAGTATTTTTCCAGTCATTCGAATGGGTCAGGAATGGAATGAATGAAGCCCACATCTAGCGGCCAGGATAAGAATTGTGGCGGCTATCGAAGCCTGTCGCACTGCGCTAGGGGGATGATTAATGACTGATAGATGAAATTAAATGATATTGGAGAGTCTTGCTGGAATGAAAGCTGACAGGGAAAACCAGAGTACCTGAAGAAAAACCTGTCCCGACTCCGCTTTGCCCAGTAAACATCTAACATAATGTGACCGGGATAGGAACCACGGAGCCTAACGGTGAGAAGCCGGTGCACTGCCACCTGATCCACGGAGGCTCGTAAAATTATAATAATCCTCCTATTACACGCTTATAACACCACTTTCAAATTACGAACACAGGCTGGCACATGTTAACACAAGCGGTACTGCTTGCTACTGCATAATAAATGTTTGGCGCATATTCATGCTGTCTGTGCGTACCAATTTAAGCCCAATCCTATGAAAAGAATTGCATAAGTGTTAATCTAACATTTTCGGAGAAACTGGAATCATTTATATCCATATCTTAACAATTATACACTATATCACGAAATCAGGTAGCACTTTTTATTTTTAAGTTGTAGAAATCACTAACGTCCGCCTCTGTGGTGTAGTGATAGTGTGATTAGCTGCCACCCCCGGAGGCCCGGGTTCGATTCCCGGCTCTGCCATCCTGGAAGTGGTTTTCCGTGTTTTCACACTTCTCCTCCAGGCAAGTGCCGGGATGGTACCTAACTTAAGGCCACGGACGCTTCCTTCCCTCTTCTTTGTCTATCCCTTCCAATCTTCCCATCCCCCGCCAAGGCCCTGTTCAGCATAGCAGGTGAGGCAGCCTGGGCGAGGTACTGGTCATCCTCCCCCGTTGTACCCTTCGACCCAATGTTTGACGCTCCAGGACACTGCCCTTGAGGCGGTAGAGGTGGGATCCTTCGCTGAGTCCGAGGGAGAAACCAACCCTGGAAGGTAAACAGATTAAGAAAGAAAGAAAGAAAGAAAGAAAGAAAGAAAGAAAGAAAGAAAGAAAGAAATCACTAATAATAGTGCCAATGATATATTTGGAGAATTGTAACGGTTAGGAACAGCACCTGGCATTACACTGAGTAGCTGCGGAGTAGCTGAGCAGTCTGTCACAGACACCAGTGTCCTGAAGATGGCAACACGACGGGAGTTAACCGACTTTAAACATGGGATGATAATCGGCTCACGGCGCATGGGTCGTAGCATTGTCGAGATTACACACGAATTCGAGCTTCCCAGCTCAGCAGTGTCGCGGGTAGATGTTCAATATCGCAGAGAGAATGTTACCAACCGCGTAAACCACCGCAGGGGAAGAATACAAGTGTTTAACGAACGGGAATCACGTCGCCTCCACAGAACCATACTGGGCACTCGACGGGCTACTGTGAGCCAGATCACCGTCCAGTTGAATGTTGGGAGTCAGGAACCCATTTCTACTAGGGCTGTAGGGAGGCAACTGCACCGCATAGGCTTCATCAGCCGACGACCAAATCGTGTCCCTTTGCTGACACCTCGACGCAGAGCTCAGCGAAGTGCATGGGCCCGCGAACATCGGCAATGGACCATGGAACAGTGGCGGCGTGTGGTATGGTCCGATGAATCCCGGTTCCAGTTGTATCGAGCTGATGGGCGGGTGAGAATGTGGCGTATGCCGCGTGAAGCTATGGATCCTGCATGTCAACAAGGTTGTGTCCAGGCGGGAGGTGGCTCAGTCCTGGCCTGGTGGCCTGGGCGGCGTTCTCATGGTCGCAATTATGCCCCGTCCGGCTGCAGAGAGCGCTGACATGAGCACGTTATGTGGATATTCTTTTAGACCATGTGCATCCCTTTCAGGTCTTAGAGTACCCTGATGGAGATGCCATGTTTCAACAGGACAATGTGCCATGTCACCGCTCTGTGGTGACACGCAGGTGGTTGAAGGAGCACTCCAGTGAAGTTACGACCATGCATTGGACTTCCAGATTCCCCGATCAAAATCCAATGGAGTATTTATGGGATGCTGTCAATGCTGGTGTACGCTCCATGAACCCCGTACGAACTACACAAGACCACTTGTGGGTAGCAGTGCAAGATGTGTGGGGCCAGATCCCTCCAGAACGATCCTAACACCTTGTAGAGCCGGTGCCTCGCCGTAGTGCTGCTCGCGGAGGAGCAACTTGTCATTAACATCACATTCAGTGTCTTTCCATGACTTTTGGCCACTCAGTGTATATACAAGGCCAACCTTTCAAAAACTTAACCAAGGAAATATAGTCAAGCGTAGTAAAATAAACCCGGCTCCTGAAAGGCAGATCCAACTTAGAATTATTTGAAATAATTCTAAATCTACTGCAACTACCAGTTTTCGGTCATAGTTTGACTACATTGAACGCTCCTAGAGTCAGCAGACACCAGCATGTTTGACTCACAAGTCTGGTCATATAGCACGTGGCCGTGGCGTTGACAAATACTGCCCTCTGTAGAGTTTCATGTCATCTTGTACCTCTGCATGCCAGGATCACAAAAAAAATCTGTGCTCCGTATTTCCGTACAGGCAGCATTGACCCTGCGCACCCCAGTTATGCAAACTGTTACACTCTTTTTACAAGTTGCTTTACGTCGCACTGACACAGATATATCTTACGGCGACGATGGGACAGAAAAGGGCTGGGAGTGGTAAAAAAGCGGCCGTGGCCTTAATTATGGTACAGCCCCAGCATTGGCCTGGCGTGAAAATGGGATACCACGGAAAACCATCTTCAGGGCTGCCGACAGTGGGTTTCGAACCCACTATCTCCCGAATACTGGATACTGGCCGCACTTAAGCGACTGCAGCTATCGAGCTCGGCGCCAAACTATGTAGCCCTGTTAGAATGATAATTTTCTTAACTTTAGCTCAAGGTGCTGCTTAGGGCTACTGGCCTGTGATCGCTTGGCAGGATCACTATATTTGAATGGTAGTATGGTGGAAACGGAAATATTTAAAACTAACAATTGGATCTGCAAAATGATACTCAAATGTTGTTTGTGCAAAATCATTATTACCGTAAATATAATGTCACTGAAATAATGTGGGTGTTCACGTTCTTCTGTAATCATATACATGAGACGCTACTGATCGCAAAACATACCAGTTTGCCACGTTGGCATGACAATGACCAAAAAAAGGAAAACCATTATGTTTAATAATAATAATAATAATAATAATAATAATAATAATAATAATAATAATAATAATGCCGTTTAGATACTATTGGTCTTAAGAGACGTCAGAATGCCATGAATTTACCCTGAAAAACTATTTAAGTATGGTGGTTCTACTCGCGTGGATCTCTCCGGTTTAAATCCTTTTTTTGTTTTTTAATTTGTAATGTCATTCTCTCCTTGCATAAGGAGAGCGAGAAAGGAAATCTCTTAACTTTCGGCCAGAGTACTTACAATAGTGAGTGAATAGAACGAATGAGACAGGCAAGTTTACAAATATGACAAGCTTTTACAGCAGCGACAACAAAGAAAAGATACTCAGTTGGTTATCAAAGTAATGGAAACACCTGCACGAATATGATTAATACAGTGCTGGACCACCTTTGGCTAATACACTTTCATTCGTCGCGGAATGGATGCGTGCAATTCATGAGTTAGTTCCAGAGAAATGTCGTCGTAGTTACTTGACTGAAGTAGAGTTCTGTAACTCTTTTTAAATCTACATGTGGAAAAACCTAAATAAGTGGTTCACTGACATTATTTAGCGAGAGCAGTTCTTAACGATGCATGTGGACGTGTTTCTACATAAGTTTTAGTTTATTTAAAGGGAACCAGCCCACCCATTTGCAAGTTGTACACATTCCAATAATTAGAGTATGTACCGTCTATCATCTTCAAGACAACGATATCTTCAAGTGGAGGAACGATAAGAAACCTGTAAACGTCCTGTTCTATTGGAACTCTTAATATCGCCTTCAAGAATTCAAAAGGATATTTTCTATTAGGGCGAAACCATCCTCGCTACTTGAAAAGATACTCAATTTATTGATTACAAATATTCTACAAATGCCTTTATTCAAGTTATTTTTTGAGGCTTATTAGTTAATTTCATCCTAAAATAATGTTTCTTGTTTTGCTAGTGGTTTAATATCGCACTAACACATTGAAGCTTTTCGGCGACGCGACGCAAGGGTGGGAAAGGGCTAGAATTGAGAAGGAAGCTGCCGTGGCCTTAATTATGGTACAGCTCCAGTATTTGCGTGGTGTGAAAATGGGAAACCACAGGAAACCACCTTCAGGGATTACGAGAGTGGGATTCGAACCCACCATCTCCCGAATGCAAGTTCACAGCTACGCGACCTTAACCGCACGGCCAGCTCACTCTGCAATTTATTATTTTTGTGCAAACTATAGATTGGACATATCCAGCGAAAGCCTGTGGGACTTCAATCAATCAATCAATACTGATCTGCATTTAGGGCAGTCGCCCAGGTGGCAGATTCCCTATCTGTTGCTTTCCTAGCCTTTTCCGAAATGATTTCAAAGAAATTGGAAATTTATTGAACATCTCCCTTAGTAAGTTATTCCAATCCCTAACTCCCCTTCCTATAAATGAATATTTGCCCCTGTTTGTCCTCTTGAATTCCAACTTTATCTTCATATTGTGATCTTTCCTACTTTTATAAACGCCTTTCAAACTTATTCGTCTACTAATGTCATTCCACGCCATCTCTCCGCTGACAGCTCGGAACATACCACTTAGTCGAGCAGCTCTTCTTCTTTCTCTCAATTCTTCCCAACCCAAACATTGCAACATTTTTGTAACGCTACTCTTTTGTCGGAAATCACTCAGAACAAATCGAGCTGCTTTTCTTTGGATTTTTTCCAGTTCTTGAATCAGGTAATCCTGGTGAGGGTCCCATACACTGGAACCATACTCTAGTTGGGGTCTTACCAGAAACTTATATGCCCTCTCCTTTACATCCTTACTACAACCCCTAAACACCCTCATAACCATGTGCAGAGATCGGTACCCTTTATTTACAATCCCATTTATGTGATTACCCCAATGAAGATCTTTCCTTATGTTAACACCTAGATACTTACAATGATCCCCAAAAGGAACTTTCACCCCATCAACGCAGTAATTAAAACTGAGAGGACTTTTCCTATTTGTGAAACTCACAACCTGACTTTTAACCCCGTTTATCAACATACCATTGCCTGCTGTCCATCTCACAACATTTTCGAGGTCACGTTGCAGTTGCTCACAATCTTGTAACTTATTTATCACTCTATAGAGAATAACATCATCCGCAAAAAGCCTTACCTCCGATTCCACTCCTTTACTCATATCATTTATATGTATAAGAAAACATAAAGGTCCGATAACACTGCCCTGAGGAACTCCCCTCTCAACTATTACAGGGTCAGACAAAACTTCACCTACTCTAACTCTCTGAGATCTATTTTCTAGAAATATAGCAACCCATTCAGTCACTCGTTTGTCTAGTCCAATTGCACTCATTTTTGCCAGTAGTCTCCCATGATCGACCCTATCAAATGCTTTAGACATGTCAATCGCGATACAGTCCATTTGACCGCCAGAATCCAAGATATCTGCTATATCTTGCTGGAATCCTACAAGTTGAGCTTCAGTGGAATAGACTTTTGATTTCATGTAAAATTGAAGGTCCTGTGGTTACGATCACGATTTTAAAATAGTATTTCCGTTGGATTGATTTGCTTAGTGACCAGTTTACATATCCTCAAGCTACGTTTTCAGGTGTGGGTGATGTAAGGCCTACCATCGGAATTGGATTTCCGAATTAATAGACCCAGCATGAGATCTATAAACTTCAACTGTGACGTATTTAATTTTGGTTTTGAATTTAATTTATTCCGAAGTTCATCTTCCTGGCGCCCAACAGTTACCGGTACTTTATATTTTGGACGGTCGCACTCGATAAAAAGACCTTTTTGAATTCTATTAGTTTCCATCAAACTCGCGCTGTGCCGTTCTAACGACGCCTCGAAGAGTCCAAATGATGTATGGTTGTACGTAGGTAATGAGGCCTGGCGTGAAATTTCGTGAGCTTGGGTGATGAAAGGGCCAAGTGAACCGGCCAAGTGGTTCGGGTAGCGTAGCCGTGAGCCTGCATTCTGGAGATCATAAGTTCGAATCCCATTGCCTGCAGTCTGTTGAATATCCTTTTCTATGGTTTCCCACCTCCTCTGCGAACCATGTGACCTTGCCGCGGTAGGGAGGCTTGCGTGTCCCAATGATGCAGATAGCCGAGCCGCAGGTGCAACCATATCGGATGGGTATCTGTTGAGAGACCAGACTAACGAATGGTTCATCGAAAGGGGGGTAGCAGCCTTTCGGTAGTTGCAAGGGCGGCAGTCTATATGATTGACTGCTACGGCCTTGTAATAATACTCAACATGGCTTAGCTGTGTTGATACTGCTACACGGTGTGACGATTTATAGCAACAACGTATAGGTTGATTAAGATTCTTTGACAAGACGTTCAAGGAGAAAAGAGCTGGGACCAATTGGAGGTTAGTGGATGTAATAAGAAGAAGAAAAAAAAAGTTAATCAAAACAGTATATTGTTTCTACAAAGGAAATCAATTTTAAATTTTACAACTCAATTTTGTAACCTGACACACACAAAAGAAAACACTCATCGTGAATGACGTACATTAGAATAGAATCCCTAGACCATTTACAAATTATAATATTTGTCTAATCAAATGAACGCGGTAACCTATAAAGCCTCGGAGAATATGGACACAAATTTCCAAAAAGGTAAACAAAGAGAGAAGAAAGGCACGGGAAGGACCAAGGACGGGAATCACAATAATGGGAGTCGCCTGAGTATAAACATTGCCAAATGCAGGAACAGTTTTATGTGATAAGTTGTACCGTCCAGGCCACAAGTTCAATCACTCACCAACTCTTGAAATTGGATCTTACTCAATGTTCATTTGTTAAGAAAAAATATCACTCATATCATACTTAAAAGAAAACCGGCCACAACAATGAGGATAACTCCAAAATCCATAGGAGGAGAATAATAGTTGTAATTATAAAATAAATACTCTGTTGCTCACCCAATGCAGCAAAATAAAAGAAGTGGAGCTTCCCAGCAAATACTGGGAAGTCCTCAGACGACCCTCCAACCACACTCGGAATCAGTGCTGGACTGAAGACCGAGTATGTGGGGGAAGCCTTTATACCGCTGCAGAAAGTTCCGGAAAAAAGTACACAAAACGTCGAGAAATATCGGACACTGACGTAGCAGATGACGTAACGCAGAGGAGACTCAGTGTGTAGTTAGCAGTTCACCAGGACGGATGCACGGCGCGGCAGCAGAGAAGGTCCAAGGCCGGTTAGATGAATGAAGTATCGGCGAGTATATGAACATAGATGAAGTTCCAGATGACGGTAGCCGAAAATAGGTGAGTGATCGTTACATATTCCCCCGCCGGCCAGGAATCCGAAGGATTCCGGAAATCAAGATGGACCCGACGAATGGCGACGGGCGAAGAGGAAGGAAGAAAAAGAGGAGCTGGAACAAAAGCAGACTCGGCAAGAAACAAAGTTTAAATAAACATAATAAAGGCACAAAGAAGGGAAGGGGGGGGGGGTGTATTAAAAAATTTACAATAAACAAACACAGTATGGTCTAGGGTATTTAACATACATAATATATAAAAAAATAAAACAAAAGAAGGGGAACATTCCCCAATGTTCACCAAGATGGGAGAGTCCAGTTGACCCGGGTGGGGTTGAAGGGTCACTGGGTAGAGCAAAAGAGAAAAGAAAAAGAAAGAAATTACTGAAAATACTGTTTCAACTGCGAAACATGGGCCTTTTTAACAATGGAAGGATCATTTGCATCCTGTAATAAAACAGAAACCGGAGTAGAGAAGTGAATGATTGAAAAAGGGCCTGTCCAACGAGGGCAAAGTTTAGCAGATATATGATCATTGGCGGAACTTTGAGGATGATTCTTTAACAGTACTTTATCTAAAAGTTTAAATTTTGATGGACGGTGCCCACGGTCGTGAACCCGTCGATGGACCTCCCGTGCCTGGTGCAATTTAGTTAAGGCCCTTTTCCACTCCGCTTGAGTGACTTGATTAGGGGGGCAAAGGAGCAAAGAAGGTAGATCCCATGTTAAATCCAAAGGAGTTTGCAAATCTCTACCCAAAAACAATTTCGCCGGGGAAAAAGAGGTGGAGTTATTGATGGCAGAATTAAGTGCTAGGGCAAAGGCAGGTAATTCAGAATCCCAATGGCGTTGATCTTCGGAATGAAAAATGGACAATAGAACTTTCAAATTTCTATGATATCGTTCAACGAGATTGGCTTGAGGATGGTAGGGGGAGGTAAAGACCTTGTTAATACCATTCATAAAGCAAAAGTTGTAAAAGGATTGTGAGGTAAAAATGGTAGCGTTATCCGAAACTAGGTATTTCGGTAGACCAATAATAGGGAAAATTTGGTCATTCAAAAGCCGAATAATAGTCTGAGCAGAAAGCGTACGCAACGGACGCAAAATCAAAAATTTAGAGAAACCATCAAGCAGAGTAAAAATATATGCATTGCCGTGGGAGGATTTAGTGATAGGTCCGACAACATCAATATAATACCTCTCAGCAGGATAAGTAGAAGGTGTGGCGGAATGAGCACCAAAGGACAATGCGTTCCGGGGTTTGTGTTTTTGGCATAAAGGACAAGATTTAACCCAAGTGAAGACATTCTTACGCATATTGGGCCAAAAGAATTGAGATGCCAACCGAGAATAAGTTTTAGCGCGCCCAAAGTGTCCCCCTGTAGGAGATCCATGATAATACTGAAACAGCATCGAACGTAAAGGGGAAGGAATGACTACTCTAGGGGTTGATTTAGGAGTTGGTTTAAAAACCAGCAATTCATTATGAATCCGGAAAGGTCCGTCATAGTTAGTAGCAGAAAGAGAAATCTTAATATCTTTACAGTAAGAATCGGTAGATTGATGCTGATGACACGAGTCAAAAGATAATGGAAAATCAATAAGAGAAGAAATCGCATTGATTTCATAAGAAGGAAGTTGATCTAAAGTTGAAGAGGGAGATTGGTCAAAAAGGCGAGAAAGAGCATCAGCGACTGAATTTTGATAACCTGAAACGAATTTTACAGAAAACTTAAAACGAGAAAGGCGGAGCAGCCATCGACCGGTCCTGCCTATTTTAGGGGCATTGTTGAGTAGCCAGGATAAGGCCTGATTATCAGTTTGAACAAGAAATTGCCGATGGTCAAGGTATTCCGAAAAATGCTCAATAGTGAGGATTAACGCTAATGCTTCCCTTTCATAAACAGAATACTTACGTTCAGTAGGCGAGAGCAAGCGACTAAAATAAGCAATAGGAAGAAGTTTACCGTCTCGGTTTTGATGTAAGACTCCTCCAACCGCAACGTCAGAGGCGTCCGTAAAAACTTCAAAGGGTAAATCAAAGTCAGGTATTTGAAGAACAGGGGCTTTGGTTAAGGCAGATTTGAGAGAAATAAATGCAGTTTGTTGCTGTTCTCCCCAGTGAAATTTCATGCCTTTTCGTTTAAGTAAATTAAGTGGCTCAGATATGCGAGAATAGTGAGGGATAAATTTACTATAAAAACCAACCATACCTAAGAATGTTCGCAAGTGCTTCAAATTTTTCGGTGGAGGAATGCGATCAACTGCAGAAACCCGATCCGGATCAACAGAAATGCCATTATTGGACAGAATATGGCCCAAAAATTTAATGGAAGTCTGTGCTAAAATAATTTTAGAAGGATTGACGGTAAGATTAACCGAACGTAACCGAGAGAGTACTTCGCGAAGATGTTTAATATGAGTGTCAAAATCAGGACTATAAATCAAAAGATCATCCACATATGGAAATAGATACTGATATTTTATATCAGAAAAAAGATTGTCAACAAATCTTTGCATGATTTGTGAACCAAGGTTTAATCCGAAAGGTACTTTCGTGAATTGATACAGCCCAGTAGGAGTAATAAAGGCAGTATATTTAGAGCTACTATCATCTAAGGGTATCTGATTATAGGCCGAATTGAAATCTAAAAGGGAAAAATACTGTGCATTGGAAAAATGTTGAAACGCAGTTTGAACTTTAGGCATGGGGTAAGCATCGTAGAGGATCTTAGAATTAATTTTACGATAATCAACTACAAAACGAAAGGACCCATCAGGTTTATCAACAACGAACGCGGGAGAGGCGTAGTCCGAAGTGGAAGGTACGATGGTATTATCAACCAGCATTTTCTCTACAAGTTGATTAAGAATTTTCATTCTGGGCGGACTCAAATGATACGGGGGAGATCGAACAGGCGTGGTATCAGTGAGATCAATATGAGCTTGAAAATTGGAAACTGTTCCAAGTTTAGAGGTGACAACATCAGAAAATTCAACTAACAAATTATCAAGTTGGGCAGATTGAGAACGATTACAATACACATGGTCCTTACGAACCGAAGGAAAATGTGAAAGAGGGAAATCAGAACAATTCACTAATGGAATCCTAATATCCGAAAAGGTGAAATGAATAGAGGAAGAAAATGAATCAAGTACCAAACCAGTATGACGAAAAAAATCATATCCTAGAATTAATGGATATGATAAATTTTCTACAACATTAAAAGAATAGGTCCACGAAAAATGTTGAATTTTTAAGTTGAGCTTGACTTGACCAAGAGTCTGAAGTAGATTATTTGATGCAGAAGTACAACGAAGGGAAGACTGAGAAAGTTGAAGACGAGAAAAAATAGTCTGAAGAGATTGGAAGAGTTCTAAACTAATTAACGAAGTCGTTGAACCAGAATCTAAAAGTGCAATAGTAGGAATATTGTGGAGCAAGACTACAATATGTGAAGTTTTGGGTAATGAGCAAAAAATGTGAGAATCATATTTGACGCTCGGTTGAGTGTAAGAAGATCGAAAAGGTTGCCGAGTGGTAAAGGTGTGATGAAAAGCAGGTATTTGATCAGGCAGATTTGCCCCGTGAACGCGTCCACTGCCTACGGACGAGGGTTGGGGGCGTTTCCCGAGATGGGGGAGGCACAAAATTTAGCTATATGTCCTGTACCTCTACAGCGGTAACAGAGAATAGGTTTACTGACTGTAACAGAACGAGATATTGGTAATGATAATGACACCGGGGGAGAGGTAGTCGCAGAAGGTAAGACTGGTGGTGGTGGTGGGACACGAGCATAGTAGGAAATATCTGCATACGAGTAAGTCGTATGAGCTTGTGCTGCGGTATACAATTGTAGCAAAGAGGTAGGGGGGGAATGTATCTGAAGAAGTTGTCGGAAAGAAGGTACAGCATAAAATGTAACAATTGAAATTAATTCCGATGGATTATTAGCGATATTAAGAACATCACTAAAAGTAAGAAGTGAGTCTAAATAATCATGTACAGGTTCGTCAGAACGTTGATGACGGCGGACAAATTCCAGACTCAATGTATGACGTACCTCATAAGGTAAAAAGTAATTATGGAGACATGTGCGAAATTGAGTCCAATCCTGAAAATGTGCCATATTTTCAAGCCAAAAATTCGTTAAATGTCCAGTAGTTTTAGACGTTAATAAACTAATGAGTTGAGAAAATGGGGCAAGGTTAATTTTAAGAAATTTACGGACAAAAAATAGCCATATAGTTAAATTTCGAGGATTTGTATCAGTTAAATGAGGCACTTGTGTTAATGACTGTTTAATAATCTCTAAATTTAATGTAGAAATGAGTGGATTTGGGGAGATAGGCGATGAGGTGAGTGGCCTAGAAAATTCAGGATGTAAATGATAAGCGGTACTTGGAAGTTTTGGTTTTAGGTCTTGATCAGATAAGTCTGAAGTGGAAGAATGCGAAGACGAAGAAATGGTGGATGAAGGTTCTGAGGACGAAGTGTCATCAAAAGTAATTAAATCCGTATGAGGTGGATTAGGTAGAGACCGGGAAAACGGGGGTAAATATAAAGAATTATCAGAAGAGTTTAATGGAAAATTATCGGAAAAAGTTGCCATGTTGAAAAAGAGAGCACCGTAACAAAGAGTAAAAAAAGAAAAAAATTGAAAAAAAGACAACAGTAAATAGATCGGGTGAGTTACTCTGCTACCATTTTGTGACGATTTATAGCAACAACGTATAGGTTGATTAAGATTCTTTGACAAGACGTTCAAGGAGAAAAGAGCTGGGACCAATTGGAGGTTAGTGGATGTAATAAGAAGAAGAAAAAAAAAGTTAATCAAAACAGTATATTGTTTCTACAAAGGAAATCAATTTTAAATTTTACAACTCAATTTTGTAACCTGACACACACAAAAGAAAACACTCATCGTGAATGACGTACATTAGAATAGAATCCCTAGACCATTTACAAATTATAATATTTGTCTAATCAAATGAACGCGGTAACCTATAAAGCCTCGGAGAATATGGACACAAATTTCCAAAAAGGTAAACAAAGAGAGAAGAAAGGCACGGGAAGGACCAAGGACGGGAATCACAATAATGGGAGTCGCCTGAGTATAAACATTGCCAAATGCAGGAACAGTTTTATGTGATAAGTTGTACCGTCCAGGCCACAAGTTCAATCACTCACCAACTCTTGAAATTGGATCTTACTCAATGTTCATTTGTTAAGAAAAAATATCACTCATATCATACTTAAAAGAAAACCGGCCACAACAATGAGGATAACTCCAAAATCCATAGGAGGAGAATAATAGTTGTAATTATAAAATAAATACTCTGTTGCTCACCCAATGCAGCAAAATAAAAGAAGTGGAGCTTCCCAGCAAATACTGGGAAGTCCTCAGACGACCCTCCAACCACACTCGGAATCAGTGCTGGACTGAAGACCGAGTATGTGGGGGAAGCCTTTATACCGCTGCAGAAAGTTCCGGAAAAAAGTACACAAAACGTCGAGAAATATCGGACACTGACGTAGCAGATGACGTAACGCAGAGGAGACTCAGTGTGTAGTTAGCAGTTCACCAGGACGGATGCACGGCGCGGCAGCAGAGAAGGTCCAAGGCCGGTTAGATGAATGAAGTATCGGCGAGTATATGAACATAGATGAAGTTCCAGATGACGGTAGCCGAAAATAGGTGAGTGATCGTTACAACGGCTGAAAGCAACGGGAAACTACAGTCGTAACTACCTCCCGAGGACATGCAGCTCTCTCTGTATGCATGGAGAGCTGCATCAAACCAGTCTATGGACTGATGACTCAAACAACAACATGGTTTCCCATTTTGACATCAGGCAAGATATGGGGCTGTACCGTAATTGAGGCCATGGCCTTCTTCACCTTTGCGAAGTTAAACCATTAGCCATGAAAAAAAATGTTAAATGATGTTAGTCGGGTTCTTCTTTCGGAGATTTCAAGTACTGATGTATTGATTTAGTGAGGCGGGAAGATGACAATTCGTGTTTAAGCGCTCCTAAATGCCTGCCGACTGTACCGAGATTTCTATCTCCAGTCTTGACAACAGTAAACGAGGCCGTAACGAACTGACTTACACAGCTGTTCTGATGAATATAACGATACGATGTTGTTGCGTTTCATCATCCTTGCATCACGGCGGTCTGACATAAAATCGAACCTGTAAATTTCAGGCTCAATCAGACAGGTGCGATAGCTGAGTGACTTTATCGCTTACTCCTCTCTTAAGTAGCTGAGGTTAGAGTTACTGTCAATTTACATGAGGTTTTCGAAATGGAAAATCACGGCACAGTGATTTGAATTACACATACAATTGTAGATCTCCTGGCTTGTAACTTAAGATTAATTATGACGTAAACCCCCAAGCATTCTGGCTGTAATAATAATAATAATAATAATAATAATAATAATAATAATAATAATAATAATAATAATAATAATAATAATAATAATAAAAGATTTGAAGGCCGACCGGCCCGGTTCCGATTTCCAACTCTGCTACTTATCTGAAGGGCTACGATAAAGATCATACATCTTCAAGTAACATAACTGCGAAGAAAATTTGGTTCATACCCCTCTGTTCGGCCATACTACAGGTGGTTTTCCGTGGTGTCCATACCTCTACTCCTATTGAACGTAAAGATGAAATCTTACACTTCACAATCCTTCAACAATTCCTTATAAATATGCTCACCATTACATGTACTGCAGCGGTACATGTTTCAGATCTGCTGACTGCGTAATGTTGTCCTGGCCGGGTCAGGGATTTTTACCTGTACGTGAGGGCTGGTTCGAGGTCCAACTCAGTCTAGGTGATTAGAATTGACGAGCTATCTGACGGTGAGATAGCGGCCCCGGTCTAGAAAGCCAAAAATAACGGCCGAAACGATTCGTCGTGCTGACCACACGACACCTCGTAATCTGCAGGCCTTCGGGCTGAGCAGCGGTCGCTTGATAGGCCAAGGCCCTTCAAGGGCTGTAGTGCCATGGGGTTTGGATTATTATTATTATTATTATTATTAGTAGTAGTAGTAGTAGTAGTAGTAGTATATGGCCTCAGGCACCGGCTTGCATACCTTCTGAAGTGGTGTCATCTAGGTGACCTGCCAAACAATTTCGCAGCTATCTAGCAAAGATAACGGAATTCAAATGATTCCCTCCTAAGGCTTCGCCATCAGAAATCTTTGACATACCAACAACATCGACATTGAGTCTCAGTGATGTTGACGGTCCTTCAAAAATTGCCATCATCCAAGATCGAACCCGCGAACCTGGGAGCATGAGTTGGACAGACTATCACTGGTCCACCGAGGCAGCTGTCAAGTGAACTAAATAGCTGGCGGATATGGAAGGCAGTGAGCTAAGTAATACTGTTTAAAAGTCACAACGTTGTTCAAGCTATATTCCAATATTTACAGTGAACTTGGTAGGCTAAAGATCCTTAATACGCTGTACTGGCCTCGGGATTTCATTGCGTGATTAACACATTTGGATAAAGTTCCTGAGGCCAATCTTCTTCTTCTTCTTCTTCTTCTACTACCGCTTTTCCCACACCTGTGGAGTCGCGGGTGCGAACTGTGACGCACATGTGGATTTTGCCCTGTTTTACAGCCGGATGCCCTTCCTGACGCCAACCCGATATGGAGGCACGTAATCACTATTGCGTGTTTCTGTGGTGGTTGGTAGCATAGTGTGTTGTCTGAGTGCGAATAAGAAAGGGAAAGTGTTGGGACAAACGCAAACACCCAGTCCCCGGGCTGGAAGAACTAATCAGAGGCGATTAAAATCCCCGACCCGGCCGGGAAACGAACCCGGGACTCTATAAACCAAAGGCCTCAACGCCGACAATTCAGCTAATGAGTCAGACTTCGTGAGGCAAATGATCATGTTAAATTACGCGCTCTCCAGTGTCTAAAAGGGTGATAAACATTCTTTCTTTCTCTTTCTTAATCTGCTTACCCTCCAAGGTTGGCTTTTTCCACAGACTCAGCGAGGGATCCCACCTCTACCGCCTCAAGAGCAGTGTCCTGGAGCGTGAGACATTGGGTCGGGGGATACAACTGGGGAGGATGACCAGTACCTCGCCCAGGCGGCCTCAACTGCTATGCTGAACAGGGGTCTGGGTGGGGATGGGAAGTTTGGAAGGGATAGACAAGGAAGAGGGAAGGAAACGGCCGTGGCCTTAAGTTAAGTACCATCCCGGCATTTGCCTGGAGAAGTGGGAAACCACGGAAAACCACTTCCAGGATGGCTGAGGTGGGAATCGAACCCACCTCTACTCAGTTGACCTCCCGAGGCTGAGTGGACCCCGTTCCAGCCCTCGTACCACTTTTCAAATTACGTGGCAGAGCCGGGAATCGAACCCGGGCCTTCGGGGGCGGCAGCTAATCACACTAACCGCTACACCACAGAGGCGGACGTGATAAACATAAAGTCGCAAATTACAGGCCAATCAGTTTGACATGTGTTATATGTAAGCTTCGGGAAAGCATTATTTCTGATTATACTGTATTAGGTATGTTTGCGACATTAATAACTAGTTCGATAGAAGGCAGTTCGGGTTTAGGAAAGGTTATTCCTCTGAAACTTAACTTGTAGGATTCCAGCAAAATACACCAATATCCTAGATTCGGGAGGTCAAGTGGACTGTATTGTGATTGACCTATCCAAGGCATTTGACAGGGTTGATCATTGGATACTACTGGCAAAAAAGAATTCAATTGGACTAAATAAAAGAGAGTGATTAAATGGGTGGCTATATTTCTAGATAATAGAACTCAGATAATTAGAGTAGGTGAAGCATTATCTGATCTTGTAACCATTAAGAGGGGAATTCCTCACGGCAGTATTATTGAACCTTTATGTTTTCTCATATACCGTATATAAATGATATGAGTAAAGAACCGGAATCAGAGATAAGGTTTTTGCGGGTGACGTTATACTGTGCAGAGTAATAAATAAGTTACAAGATTGTGAGCATCTGCTAAAAGACCTCGAAAATGTTGTGAGATGGACGGCAGCCAATCGTATGAAGATAAATGGAGATAAAAGTCAGGTTGTGAGTTTCACTAATAGGAAAAGTCCTCTCCGTATTAATTACTGCGTTGATGAGGTGAAAGTTCCTTATGCGGATCACTGTAAGTACCCAGGTGTTAAAACAAGGAAAGATCTTCATTGGGGTAATCATATAAACGGTATTGTAAATGAAATAAAATAAAGGGTACAGATCACTGCACATGGTTTTTAATTTCTTAATTTCGTGTGGCTATTTCTAGCCGAGTGCAGCCCTTGTAAGGCAGATCCTCCGATGATGGTGGGCGGCATCTGCCATTTGTAGGTAACTGCGTGTCATTGTGGTGGATGATAGTGTTATGTGTGGTGTGTGAGTTGCAGAGATGTTGGGGACAGCACAAACACCCAGCCCCCGGGCCATTGGAATTAACCAATTAAGGTTAAAATCCCCGACCCGGGAGCCTCTGAACCGAAGGCCAGTACGCTGACCATTCGGCCAACGAGTCGGACTGCACATGATTATGAGGGTATTTAAGGGTTGTAGTAAGGATGCAAAGGAGAAGGCATATAAGTCTCTGACAAGACCCCCAACTAGAGTATGGTTCCAGCGTGTGGAACCTGCACCAGGATTACTTGATTCAAGAACTGGAATAAATCCAAATGAAAGTGATTTCCGACAAAAGAGTAGCGTTACCAAAATGTTGCAAAGTTTAGGCTGGAAAGACTTGGGAGAAAGGAGACAAGCTGCTCGACTAAGTGGTATGTTCCGAGCTGTCGGCAGAGAGATGGTGTGGAATGACATTTGTAGACGAATAAGTTTGAGTGGTGTTTTTTAAAATAGGAAAGATCACAATATAAAGATAAAGTTGGAAATCAAGAGGACGAATTTGGGCAAATATTCATTTACAGAAAGGGGTCCGTGGGTTTTCAGCTTGGGCGCGTGGGTTGGGGACCACGAGGCCCTTAGCTGAGTCGTAGCATTGCTTCCACTTAGTTGTGCCAGACTCCACACTTTCATCAGTCCTGCCCAACCTCCCTTGATCAACTATTGTTCATTTCCGACCCCGGCGGTATTACATCTACGACTGCTACGGAGTCTTTCATTTTCACACCCTTTGTGACCCTTGTCTTTCTTTGGCCGATTCCTTCATTTGTTGAAGTGTCGGACTTCTTCCTGTGATCAGTTTGTTAAGCGTTGACGGTTGCCCAGTTGTATTTGTGAGGCCTCCCGAATACAAAATAGAGTCACTGTAGCTGTGAATGTCCTCCAACGCCATCTTTTGAGAATGGCATGAACTACATGAAGCTAAGCATAGGTTACACCGGGATGGATCTGACGGAAGATGGTGCCAAGCTCAACGTGAGGCTGGACTGTAGCGTGCATATTAACTGGAACGTAAATTCTTGACCATAAAAGGAGAAACACAAGTTGGAGAAACATGGCGCTACTGACTCCATTTAATATCAGGTACGCCTGCTTTATCCTTTTCGACAAAATTGCTTGCGAAGCAGCACTGGACTTACCACGTTGACACTCGGCTAGACCAAGAAGCTTGGAGGCTAGTTAGACTCCTTGTATGGATTTGCCATCTAGCGGAAACGCTAGGTACTTCGTTGTTGAAAATACCTCGGGATGGTGGTTCTCATTTTGTCCACTAGGGAGAAATAAATCGTACTCAGCGCTACAGCATAGCAGCGGGCTGTGGAGCAACTTAACAGATCATTTGGACGCGCGGAAGTCAAAATATGTTTCATTGTTGACCGTGATACCAATAGGTTCGGAGTTTGGAATTTAGTTCAAATTGTCTGGAGTGAGACGTAACATTTTTTAATTGCCATATTATTAGAAATGTTTAGGCTTCTTCGATTTAATGGGTAAGTAGTAATTAGTTTCGCTTATATTGGACTTGAAAATTGTCAATTAGGAAGGGTAATTCCTTGTTTGGTGGGCCGCGCATGGCATGGCATGGCACGGCTCGGACGATGTCACACAGATCAAAAGCAACTTAGGAAGTAGTCACAAGACAATTATTTGTTTTAAAAACCAAGCTAATTGAAAGGTTATTGGTCTAGATATGTTAGATCCAGCTAGTGACAAGACCATTGGTCTGGATACGTTAGGTCTGGCTAGTGACAAGACCATTGGGTAGGATTGGTTAGTTCCGGCTGGTGACAAGACCATTTGACTGGCGGTAAGCAAAGTGGGTGTGGGTTCATAAGCCCCCAAGTTAGAGCTGAAAAGTGGCCCCCAGGCCTCAAGTATCCTGTATGACAACACCATTGGTCTGGATTGGTTAGGTGTGCCTTGTGACAAACTCATTGGTCTGGATTGGTTAGGTCTGGCTAGTGACAAGACCATTGGGCTGGATTATAAGAAAGTCCTTCAGTTTATGTTAACACACACACACTTTTCATGACCTGTATTACAACCCGAGATACAATTTCACTGAATTGGTAACCCTCTGGCCACGGATCCTGCAATTTCTGTTGGTAAAATAAATTACATAGATTTAGTCCCAGCCATCACAGCTGATCCAGTGGGTTTCTAGCAAGCATAGAGGATCGATCCCTCATCTCTGGTACTTCAGGTATCATAAAACATTAGTTACAAATAATTCCAAATGATTCCCAACTGCGGACCGCTTAACGAAATGTCACTGTTAGGAAGTGTTCAGTCATCAACCAGTCATCAGTTATCTGCATTTATGCCTGTCACCCAGGTGACAGATTTCCAATTAGTTGTTTACCTAGTCTTTTCTTAAATCATTTCAAAGAATTTGAAAATTTATCGAACACCTCCCTTGGTAAATTATTCCAATCCCTAACTCCCTTCCTTTAAATGAATATTTGCCCAAATTTGTCCTCTTGGAATTCCAACCTTATCTTCATATCGTGATCTTTGCTACGGTACTTTTAAAAACTTCACTGAAACTAATGTCATTCCACACCATCTCCCCACTGACTGTTCGAAACATACCGCTTAATTGAGCTACTCATCTCCTTTCTCCCAAGTCTTACTAGCCTAAACTTTGTAGTATTTTCCATAACACTACTCCTTTGTCAGAAATCACCCACAACAAATCGAGCTGCTTTTCTTGGGATTTTTTCCAGTTCTCAAATCAGGCAATCCTGGTGAGGGTCCTATACACTAATTGTGGTCTCTCATTTACATCCTCACTATAACCCCTCAATACCCTCATAACCATGTAAAGATATCTGTAAAGTTTATTTGCAATCCCGTTTATGTGATTACCTCAATAAGATCTTTCCTTATATTATCACCTATGCCCTTACAGTGATCCTCATAGGAACTTTTACACCTTCAACACTGTAGTTAAAACTGAGAGTACTTTTCTTCTTTGTCAAACTCACAACCTGCCTTTTTGTCTTGTGTACCATCATACCATTGTATACTGTTCATCTCACCGAGCTCAATAGCTGCAGTCGCTTAAGTGCGGCCAGTATCCAGCATTCGGGAGATAGTGGTTCGAACCCCACTGTCGGCAGCCTTGAAGATGGTTTTCCGTGGTTTCCCATTTTCACACCAGGCAAATGCTGGGGCTGTACCTCAATTAAGGGCATGGCTGCTTCCTTCCCACTCCTAGCTCTTTCCTATTCCATCGTCGCCATAAGACCTATCTGTGTCGGTGCGACGTAAAGCAACTCGTAAATAATGAAATAAACTGTTCATCTCACAACATTGTCATGGTCTTATTTTTTTTTTTTGAGTCAGTCATAATCTTGTGTCTTATCTTATTTATTTCTCTATATAGAATAACATTATCTGCAAATACCTTATCTCTGAGTCCATTTCTTTACTCATACCGAGTGAGTTGACGTTGCGGTTAGGGGTGCAGAGCTGTTATCTTGCATTCGGGAGATAGTAGGTTCGATCGCCACTGTCAGCAGCCATGAAGATGGATTTCTATTGTTTCCCCTTTTTTCACACCAGGCAAATGCTGGGACTGTACCTCAATTTAGGCCATGGCTGCTTCCTTACCACTCCTATAAATAAGGCCACAGCCGCTTCCTTCCCACTCCTAGCCCTTTCCTGTCCCATCATTGCCATAAGACCTTTGTCGGTGCGACATAAAGCCTATCGTAAAACACATGACATTTAAAGGTCCGCTAATACTGCCTTCAGGAATTCCACTCTTAATGATTACAGGATCAGATAATGCTTCAGTTACCCTAATTCTTTGAGTTCTGTTTTTTAGAAATATAGCTCTCCATTCAGTCACTCATATGTCTCATCCAATTACATACATTTTTGTCAGTAGTCTCCCATAATCTACCCTATAAGAAGCTTTAGATAGGTCAATTGTGACACAGTCCATTTGACATCTTGAATCTAAAATATCTGCTATATCTTGCTGGAATCCTACAAGCTGAGCTTCAGTGGAATACATTTTCGTAAACATTTCTATCAAATCACTTAGTAATTTTGCAAACATCTCTAATGTAATCAGAAAGAATGCTTTCACTAGGCTTACATGCAACACAAGTCAAGCTGACTGGCCTGTAATTTTTGGCTTTGTCCCCCTTTTCTGTATACCCAGTGGATACTGTAGCAACTCTCAATTCATTTGGTATAGTCCCTTCAGGCAAATAACTACTTAAGATGTGGTACTATATCGCAGCCCATTGTCTTTAATATATCCCCAGAAATCTAATCGATTCCAGCTGCTTTCGTAGTTTTCAACTTTTGTATCTTACTGCAAATGTCTTTTGGTTACTGTAGGTAAATTTCAATTCTTTGTTAGTATTAGTCACCTCCTGTACCTGCTCATTATCCTTGTAACCAACAATCTTTACATACTGCTGACTGAATACTTCTTCCTCCAGTAAATCTTTGTGTGTTTCTTTGGTGGGATATCTGAAGTCATCTCTTTTCACTTTTGACTCAGTTAATTTATAACTGTTATGCTTTTCAGTCTGCCAAAACTAATTTTAAATAAATACATTTATAAACCGCATGAAAAAGATAGAAATCATATGATAACAGAATTGAGTTGTTTCATTTTTCAGGTATAACTGTTACCACATGTCTTCTTTTTCAGGTAGTTTATAAATTTATTTATTCAAAATTAGTTTTGGCTGACTGAAGAGCTTAACAGTTATTTTTAAAAATCCTGCAAATTCTCAAATATACACTCCCTTTGTTCATTAATGATTCCCTTAATATCCTTTTTGGAACCTATTTCTGCCTTAAAATACCTATATATACCCTTCCATTTTTCACTAAAATTTGAGTGACTGCCAATTATGCTTGTCATCATGTTATCCTTAGCTAGTTTCTTCGCTAGATTCAATTTCCTAGCAAGTTCCTTCAATTTCTCCTTACTTCCACAACCATTACTAACTCTAGTTCTTTCCAGGCTGCACCTCCTTCTTATTCTCTTTACTTCTCTGCTATTATATAGCAGATCTTTACCATTCCTTACCATCTTCGAAGGTACATACCTGTTTTCACATTTCTCAACAGTTGCTTTAAACCCATCCCACAGATTGTTTACATTTGTATTTACCATTTTATATGGTTCGTAATTACTTTTTACAAACTCTCTCATGCCTGTCTTATCAACCATATGTTACCGGTATTGCCTAATTGTCCTACTTTTACAAGCTTCCTTTCTGTCACATTCATTTTGAAGTACGACAAAAACAGTTTTTTGATCAGTTAGGGCTATAATATCTATTACTTTGGTTTCGCTGTAGAGTTCATCTGATTTTGCTAGTACCACATCCACAATATTCTTCCCTCCTGCACTTTCTGATTCAGTCGTCCTTCCCAGATTTACCATTTGTTGGTCATGTTTCCTGTCATTCGCATTTTCTTCCCAAGTGATGTTTGGTAAACTGAGATCACGTGCTTCAATCACGTTCATTTCTGTGTCATTTTCCACATATCAAATCATTCAGCATCAGTATCAGCACCAATTTTTCA
Organism: Anabrus simplex; assembly: GCF_040414725.1. NCBI lineage: Eukaryota > Metazoa > Arthropoda > Insecta > Orthoptera > Tettigoniidae > Anabrus > Anabrus simplex. The sequence continues at coordinate 116,920,497 of NC_090266.1, forward strand.
AGGTCTGTATATCCCAGAAAACATCAAGTTGCCTATTATCTTTACAGATCAGTCGTTAGTCAGTCAGTCAGTCAATGATATGCATTTAAGGCTGCGCCCAGGTGGCAGATTCTCTATCAGTTGTTTACCTAGCTTTTTTTAAGCATTTTCAAGAACTTGGAAATTTATCAAATATTTCCCTTGATAATTTTTTCCAGTCCATCACTCCTCATCCTATAAATGAATATTTGCCCCAATTTATCCTCTTGAATTCCAACTTTATCTTCATATTATGATCTCTCCTACTACCATGCGCCTTGTATATGACAGCCAGGGTAACTAGACGCTGGCCAATGACCCTATTTTTTCAGCATTAGAATATAGCCTAGCAGGCTTCAACGCAGATGTAATATGATTCAACATTCCTACTGTTATGTTATGTTGCTTATGCTACCCCACATATCAGCAGGTTCTAGGAGAGTGAATAAATCTCACTTCATGAGCAGATTACAATTTATTAAGATGATTAACATCATGTCCACAAATTATTATCAGTACATAGGAAGCTATGTCTTCTTTATCCTCGCCTGTTAACCAAGGAGTATACAGAAAAAGAAAAAAAAAGAAATAATATTGTGAATCAATTACCTCACATCCACCTTGATTTGGTGGTAGACATCTCAAAAATAACACAACAAAAAATACATTAAATACAGCTAAAATACAGGAAAAAGATGAAACACAACAAAATGTACAGACATTTTGGTCAATTAAAAGCGACTTTCAACCTATTAGGTAGTGTTATACGTACACAGTAAGTGTTGAAGAGATGTTAAGTACAGAATAAAAATGGCTAACTCGACACCAGTGGGGTCTGAACCCACAACCTCGTGATTTCACGTTGGTTGCTCTACCAATTGAGCTATGGGGCCTAGGTCATATTTGTTCTGTTAGAAAGGATCTAAGCTACAGGTCTGGCACTACTGCCATCACACTGTAGAGTACATGCTAGTCACCCATTATGAGCCAAGTCAGTGAATACTGAATATTCGTGACCACGTTGTAATCAAAATCGACTTTCGACCTATTAGGTCCTCCCGATTTTGCATCAGTTGCTTTTGGCCCTCAATGGGCGACTTGCACACACTCTACAGTTTGATGGCAGTAGTGCCAGACTTGTAGCTTAGATCCTTTCCAGTAGAACAAGGATGACCTAGGCCACCATAACTGAATTGGTAGAGCAATCAACGCAATATTGGGAGGTTGTGGGTTCGGAACCTACTGGTGTACGGTTGGCCATTTTTGTTCTGTACTTAACATCTCTTCAACACGTACTATGTACGGATAACATGACCTAATACATTGAAAGTAGATTTTGATTACAGTGCGGTCATGGAAATTCAGTATGCATTTTGGACAATATCCTGAGCATTTACAAATTCAGTTTTTTGGGCACTTTGATTTGCCTGCCACTCCTGGTGCTCCTTGATACTCCTTTCGAGGAAGGACCAGATGATTCAGCAACCTTATCAGATACTTTCACCTCTTCCACCCATTCAGCAGAGACTTCTGAAGGATAAACCCTTTGGATTGGTCTAAATAAGGTAGATGTTGCCGTCTGCAATCGTACTAGGTGTCCGACTCATTGGCTGAATGGTCAGCATACTGGCCTTCGGTTCAGAGGGTCCCGGCCGGGTCAGGGATTTTAACCTTCATTGGTTAATTCCAATGGCCCGGGGTCTGGGTGTTTGTGCTGTCCCCAACACTGCTGCAACTCACACACCACACATAACACTACCCTCCACCACAATAACATGCAATTACCTACACATGGCAGACGCCGCCCATCCTCATTGTAGGGTCTGCCTTAGAAGGGCTGCACTCGGCTAGAAATAGCCACATGAAATTATTATCGTACTAGGTGGGTAATATTATCCTTACTCGGCAAAATCTGAATTACCCTCCCCAATGGCCAGTCCGTCCAGTTTTCACTGTGACTTGCTTTTAGGACTATGTCTCCTAATATTATTTCAATTTTACTGCATTTTACTTCTGACCTCTGGATTAATAGACTTAAATACTCTGACCTAAATTTGTTGCGGTGATCTGTCCTTATTTTCTGCCGATACTGCAACCTCTTGTTGAGGGAGTTTCCCACAATGAAATCGCAATCTGGCACTTGAGTTTCAGAGACATCATGCAAGAACAATGCTGGTGATAAGGAAAATAATTCTCCATCAGTCTCAGAAATATAGGTTGATGGTCTGGAATTTATAAATGATTCTGTGTCACAGAGGACAGTGATAATTTCTTTGTAGAACAACAAAGCTTTACCCAGAAACTTTCGTAGAATCTGTTTCGTAACTCTAATTAACCTTTCCCAAAATCCAACGCACCATGGTGCTGCAGGGGAGTAAACTTCCATAAAATTTTCCTAATGCTACCGTAACATGCAATATCATCCCAGTAAACTGATTTGGGCTCATTTGAAGCTTCAGTAAAATTTCTCCCTTTATCTGATTCAAGAATTGCTTGTCTCCCATGGCTAGCAATGAATCGTCTAAGGCCCTGCAGAAAGTTTTCCGAAGACAGTGTAGACAACAATTCAAGGTGTACTGCCCTATAAACAGTACTAGTAAAGAAAGCAATCCAGGCTTAGACACCACCTTTCAGATGAACAGGTCCAGCTGTCAATACCAATCACTTCAAACACAGATGAATCTTTGATTCCGTCTTTAGGAAGAGGCTCTGCTGGGGCATTTAAATTATGTCCTACTTGCCTCAAACAAATTACAGATTTTGACAGTAAATTTCAGACAGTTTTCCTTACTTTCAAAATCCAGTATTGTTCCCTCAAATATTACACAGGGTCTGGATGCCCACATGTGAATTATATTTGTGTTCATTCATAATTAGTGATTACACTACAGGATGAAAGGAAAGCAGGATGACTGATGCACGAAAATGCTCATTATCTTGCCTGTTGACTAGTTTTGTCTTCAACCTAAGAATGCCTTCTTCATCCTTGTGTACCCTTAGGCTATTTAAACATTTGTCATCCTCTAAAATGAAAGTTTCTTCTTGTACAAGCCAGATTACTAATTTTTCGGCCAAGCAGATCTCTTCGCATGATAATTCCCCACTTCTCATCGTCTTTGTGTTCTGGGAATTATGGATGAATCTCTTCATCCATGCAGTCATTCAAATCTTTTTTTTTTTGCCAGTGGCTTTACGTTGCACCAACACAGATAGATCTTATGGCGACGATGGAATAGGAAAGGCCTAGGAGTTGGAAGGAAGCAGCCGTGGCTTTAATTAAGGTACAGCCCCTGCATTGGCCTGGTGTGAAAATGGGAAACCACAGAAAACCATCTTCAGGGCTGCTGACAGTGGGATTTGAACCCACTATCTCCCTGATGCAAGCTCACAGCCACGTGCCCCTAACCGCACGGCCAACTTGCCTGGTCGAATCAGTTTGTCATAGCTTGAGAAGTATCTGCATTATCAATTAAAGCCATGGTATTTACACTGTCGATTATGCTTTTCCTTAGGACTCTTGCACCAGTAACAAGTAAACGACTCCTTCACAAAACAACTCTGACTGTGATGATTCATTCATCTTTAGGGAGATCAGCTGTTTATCCACTAGTATCTCTCCCAACGGCCACTCTTGTTCTGGTTTCTTAAGCTAGTGTGATCCCTCCCACCATTTCAGTGTCAATAGTTTATCTGCGTGGCATATTCTTGAAGCAGGATCCACAGTGATTTGGTGGCCAGAGATGTGCTTCCACAATACAGGCTGAGTCAGACTGTGAATTTCTTTTACAGAGTTGTCTACGAACACAGTGCAGTTGTCTTGCTTCTGGATCCAAGTCAAAACAGTGGTAGAGTCTGTCCAGAAATGCAAGTCAGTATCGTTCATATCAAGGGCGTCCAGCACAGACTTACACATTCTAGCCCCTACCAGTGCAACAATCAACTCCAATCAGTGAATGGTCGCTGCCTTAATAGGAGCTACCCTTGCTTTAGCTGCCAGAAGACTTACCTTAACCACACCATTGACATCCAACCTACCGGGCGATTTGGCCGTGCTGTTAAGGGCGCGCAGCTGTGAGCTTGCATCTGGGAGATAGTGGGTTGCAGTCCACTGTCGGCAGCCCTGAAGGTTTTCCATGGTTTCCCATTTTCACACCAGGCAAATACTGGGGCTGTACCTTAATTAAGGCCACGGCCGCTTCCTTCCCACTCCTAGGCCTTTCCTATCCCATCGTCGACATAAGACCTATCTGTGTCAGTGCGACGTAAAGCCAATTCTTTAAAAAAAAGAAAAGAAAACATCCAGTCTTATGTACACAGATGCAGCATAAGCTAGTTCACTGGCATCACAGAAGGTATGAACACTTACACCTGATTTGTCGGTTACATAATGGAACCAACATGGTACCTCCAGTCTTTTAAGAAGGAAAAGGCTTTGGTACCATGTCAAACATTCTATCCTAGTATCTGTATCAACTGCCTCATCCCATGATATCCCATGCTTCCAAAGTTTTCTTAGTAACAGTGTGGGAATTAACAGTACTTGGCTGGCTATCCCTATAGGGTCAGGATCCTTGGGGCTTCTGAATGAACTGTTCTTTTCGTCACCTCACCTAGCACAAAGTTGTCCAGCCACTCCAATTTTGATGTGTCTAAAACTACAGTATATCCCACAGAAAACCTAATACCACAACCTTTGTAATCCCATTAAAGCTATTATGGTTGGACTGCCATCCCCTTGAATTGAATTTACTGTCTTCCATATTACCTTAACAGCCTCACTGATGAACTGTTTTAATTCAGATAGAGACTGTACTAGTTACTATATTATCAACATGTATGTTGGGTATTCAGCCCAAAGGCTGGTTGGATCCTCAACAGGTCCACCATTAGCTGTCATAGATGGCCTAGGTGTCACTGAAGAGGTATACTAGGGAAATGAGGAGTGAAGTAGTTTCCCGATGCTTTACTCACTGAGCCAGAAGTTGCCATTGCATATCAGTCTGCCAAGCCCACTGAAATGCATGCACCAACCAACTCTATGAGCGACATTTTCATACCATTCATACCAGGTACTGGCTGCATAAGGAATGGCATTACTATCATCACTCATACCTCAGCCACTTTCATATTGTCAAAGCCAAGGTTAAGACTGAGACAGGTCAATGAAAGTAACAAATTTATTCTAGCCCATACCAGAAGACATAGTGCACTGTAAACACTACATAGGGACTTCGTTTCATTTCCAGCATAACATCACTGTTGTATTGTGAGCTACAAATTGCTTGACTGGCGTGATGCTCCCATGATGAAAGGGTTACATTTCAACCCAAACACCACCTGCTGGTGCCAAAACACTCCAACCTTTGCCCTGCCATCCTTATCCCACCAGAGGAAACAAACACTGTCTCTGTCTTGTTGGTGAATACTTATTTGCAGGAAGGCTTTTTCTATATCTGCTACTACCCCAAACTTTCCTTTTCAAAATTTGAATAATATGAAAGAGATGAGCTCAATGAGGTTGGACCCACATTCCAAACACTGGTTCAGAGAGGGTGAGCTTCTCTCTCCCTCTTGCAGAAGTATCAAGTACCGGATGCACTCCACTACTTCTGTAGCATGCAAACCTTTTACAGTAGCTTGCACTAGGTGCTGAAATTTATCTTCTGGTACAATATCTGGGTCTTTATCAATTTTTCGAACCGACCCCAGAATTGTAACCACTGTCTAATATTACTGTCAAATTTTCTAAGTTCCAACTTTGGGAGCTTGAACTTTTGCATACTTGCCATATCAACACCACCACTGATGCTAATCTCCATATCAGGTAAGTTCATGGAGGAGGTTAATAACTCACCTGCACTTACCTCTGCATCCAGGAACTGCCTTTGATAGTCGTCGGCAATCTGGCATTCATCTTCCATGTCCTCCTGCCCGATGTCTGTTATCAAACTTAAGATCTTACCATCTAAGAAAGTAAATATTCATTTTTTTTTCTTCATACTAACAAGAGTGAAACCTGAATGCTTCTTCTTCTATCCTCTTCATTTAAATCCTCAATATCTCGTCGTAGAATGTTTAATTGTCCTGTAAACGCCACATGTATAACCTTTCTTGACTTCAATGAACGTTCCAATTCCTGCATCAGACACAATATTACATCAGAACATACAGTCGCCACCATGTTACGTTATATTGCTTACGCTACCCGTGTATCTACATGTTCTAAAAGAGTGAATAAATCTCACTTCAGGAGCAGATTACAATTTATTAAAATGATTAACATCACGTCCACAAATGATCAATACATAGGAAGACACGTCTTCTTTTTTCTTACCTGTTAACTAAGAAGTATAGAGAAAAAGGAAAAACAAAGAATATTGTGAATCGATAACCTCGCACCTACTTTTAAAAGCTCCACTCAGGCTTGTTTGTCTATTTACATAATTTATAATACCAATATAAATGTTTATTCAACATTATAAATTTTCCAGCTAACTCACTCCCGGCTGCCAGCGTTTTGCCCCAGTGTGTTAAGTTGGGCCCATCAACTGGCAAACAGCACACCCACCAAGATTTACAGCTAGTGCATACCGTGGAGGCCAATTCCGATTCCAGTTGAGAGGTTTTCATTCCCCTCTTCAATCGGGGGAGGGGCGGGCCACTCAGAAGGTGACGCCTTCTCTCTGGCCGGGAGATCTGTGGGGGTTTGATGAGTTGTGGGAGTAGGTTGGAGGGGGGTGTGGATTGACATTGTAGAGGAGGGAGGGGAGGGAATGTTTACCTCTCATTTATTATCTCCTTCGTTATTTACAGTTAATAGTACACAGTTTAAATTGGTATTGGAGAGGTACATTAGTAGGTTGATGAAACATTATTACAGTATATTACAGTATAGTGTGCTATTATAATATTTACAATATAATTACAGTTAATGGTACACAGTTTAAATTGGTATTGGAGAAGTACATAAGTAGGTTAACAAAACATTATTACAATATATTACATTACAGTGTGCTATTACCATATTTACAATACAATTACAGTTAATAGTACACATTTTAAATTGGTGTTGGGGAGGTACATTATAGCAGGTTAACAAAATGCTATTACAATATTTACAGACTAATACACAATTAATACTTAATTGTTTATAGGGTAGAGGAATAAAATGATTACACAGGAATTACATAGAATGCAGTATGGTTATACGGGTTCATTATATTACATGTTACAATATAGAGATGTTGGTTGATTAATACAAAATTAGTACTTAATTGTGTAAAGGGTAGATAAATAAAACGATTACATAGAAATTAAATACATTACTATGTGGTCATTTGGGTTCATTATATTACATAATAAACTATATACAGATGTTGGTTGTTTCTATTACAGATTAATACAAAATTAATAGACACAGGTTTTTTTTTGGGTTACAATGTGGTAAATCAAATCAAATAAATAGAAAATAACAAAAATTTGGCTGTGATGTGGTTTCTGCACACAGGGCAGGAGGACATCGGATTGAAGGAGTGGTGAGGATACGTGTGCGTGCTCCCAAGTGTGTCATGTATTGTATTATTACTATTGGGGGATGGGGGCTATTGTGGTTGGTGAGATAGGGTTGGAGAGTGGGAGGTGGTGTAGTGTGGTCACAGTCCTCAGGGTGGGGGCAGGGAGAGGTATAAGTGGAAAGATGTTTGGATGAAATGTGGGGAGGGGGCCATAGAGGAGGTGGTTTAGAGAGGGGTGGTCACGGTCGAGAGCTCGTCAGTAGGCGCGCTGGAATTAGGTGAGGACGTAGGAGTCAGGTTTGGGGAATGGGAATATGTTGAGGAGGTCCTAGGTGGGATAGCAGAATGGGAGACGGAGGGTGTGGTGTACGGTATGCCGTTCTATGGAAAGGAGGCCGCGAGAGAGGTTAGGGTTGGATTTGGCTATGGCTGCCCAGGTGGTGAGTCCGTAGGTAATGAGAGGTTGGACAAATGTCTTGTATGTATGGAGGAGGAGGAAAGATTGGAGACCCCACCGTGTGCCGGCCAGGCAGCACACCAGTTGGGCACGGGAGGCCGTCTTGGACTTGATGTGTTGGAAGTGGGGGCAAAAGGTTAGGTGCTGGTCAATGAGGATGCTGAGGTATTTTAAAGTGGGTTGGGTGCGGATGTGGGTGTCCTGGACTTCGAGGTTAAGGTGGTCGGGGTTGCAATTGGTGTTGGATTTGCCACGGTTGCGGTGGAACAGGATGGCTTGGGTTTTATCGGGATTTATTTTTAGGTGCCACCGGTCGCACCAGGAGATGAAGGTGTTGAGGTAAGGTTGGGTGGTTCGGTTGATGGTTTGGACTGATTATAGGGGGGCCAGAATTGCTGTATCGTCTGCAAACTGGAGGAGTTGAGCGGGAGCAGGGGGTTGCGGGATATCAGCTACGAAGAGGATAAAGAGTAACGGGGAGAGAGGCGATCCTTGGGCTTACTCCTAGAGTGAGAGGAAAGGGTAGGGAGAGTTGGTTGTTTATGGATAACTGGTTAGTGTGGTTGGTTAGGCATGAGGATATCAGGCAGCTGTAGGAGATGGGGAAGGCGAAGAACCTTAGTTTAAAGAGGAGCACGGGGTGTCAGACAGAGTGAAAGCCAAATTGGAAGTCAAAGGTGATTAGGAGCGTGGGACGAGCTCGGTTAAAGTTATTGGATGTGGTTTGGATGAGACGGAGGAGTTGGAAAGTTTGGGCCAGAAACCGAATTGTGAGGAGGGTAGGAGATGGTTGGATTTCAGGTGGGAGTGGAGGCGGCAGACTAGGATTTTATTCAAGATTTTGGCTAGGACTGCTATCAAGGTAATGGGGTGGTAGGAATCGAATTCGGAGGGGGGTTTACCAGATTTATGGAACAGGAGCATTGTGGTAAGTTTCCAGGGAGTGGTATAGAATCCTGCGTAAAGGGGCAAGGTGTAGAGGTCGGCCAGTAGGGTGAGGAGGGGTAGCGGGGCATGTCGGATGTAGAGGTGGTGGGTTTTGTCGAGTCCGGGGACTGCGTTACGGGATTTGGACAAGACCGATTGGATTTCGGTAGGTTTGATGGGGGTGTGAAGGGCATTGATTGAGAGGGTGTGGTTGTTTGAAGGGGTGAATGGGGGGGAGGAGGCAAAGAAAGATATAGTGGGGTATCGGTGTTGTCGAAGATGGAGTCGAGGTGGGTATAGGCTATTGCGTAGGCTACTTGGAGCCACCGGCAGTGCCAATGCACTATGAGAGACTTTGTCTCATTACCAAAAATTGATGCCTGCCTGGCCATCAGACAGTATAGATGTTGATTTCCATAGGGAACCAGAAATATTTGTCCCAAATGAGTAAATTTATAATACCAATATAAATGGTCCGTTATTGGGCATTATAAAATTTCCAGCTAACTTACTCCCGGCTGCAAGCGTTTTGCCCCAGTGTGCTAAGTTGGGCCCATCAGCTGGCAAACAGCACACCCACCAAGATGCATGGCTAGTGCATACAGAGGAGGCCACTGCGTAGGCTACTTGGAGCCACCAGTATAGCCAATGCACTATGAGAGATTTTGTTTCATTACCAAAAATTGATGCCTGCCTGGCCATCAGATGATATAGATGTTGATTCTCATAGGGAACCTGAAATATTTTTCCCGAGTTTGTAAATTTATAATACCAATATAAATGGTCCGTTATTGGACATAAATTTTTCAGCATACACACTCCCAGCTGCCAGCGCTTCACTCCAGTGTGCTAAGTTAAGCCCATCAGCTGGCAAACAGCACATCCACCAAGACACATGGCTAGTGCATACCGTGGAGGCAATGAATCAATTAAAGTTTTAATTCCCCACCTGAAGGGCAGGGTGGCCCCCCTAGAACGTAATACGCTCTCTTGGGCCGGGCGATTTATGAAAACGAGGAGAGGTGTGTGATGCAGAAGAGGGGAAGAGGGTGTGCTGAATAAAGGAGAAGTGATGCAGTGGGGTCTCTTGGCTAGTGAGGTGGGAAGGAGTTGGAGATTTAGACTGGAGTGTTATGGGTAAGGTGAAGAGCAAGGATGTGAAATGTGGAAGCGTAATGAACGAGAGAAGTTAGGAGGAGTTGGAGAAGATCGGATGTTGACGGTGGTGGATGGAAGAATTTGGGTGTGAGAGATTGAAAACGGACATAATGGTTAGGTTGGAATGGAGGAGGATCCGGCCGGGGCGGCGACTGGTTGTGGTGGTGGTATGTCGGGTCATGAGTTGGGGAGAGGAGCGAGAAGATTCAACTTTGTAGTGACGGCCATAGAAGCGAGCTTCATGGGCGATGAGATGTTGAACGTCTTCTTGATGCGGAAGATGGAGGTGCACAAGGTAAGTTGGTCCGTGGGTGTTGTATATTCGGAATGCTCTTTGGACGGGGAAGCCCTCCAGGTGGAATCCCATGGAGGCTTCGTTCATTCCCCACCCTGAAGGGGTGGGTCGGGCCACTTGAAGGGTTACGCCCTCCGGCTGGCCAGGAGATTGAACGGGGAAAGGAGATGCGTTACATGAAGGAGATGGGTAAAAGGTGATATATAAATAGAAAAGGAGATGCGGGGAGGTGGCCTCTTGGGTGAGGGGGTGTAGATGTATTATGAGCTTTATTTACAATAAGATACAGTGGTACAAAGACATGAGAGAACAGAGACATGATTTACAGCATAAGCAGTAGGGTAAATGTCATGCAACTGAGATGAGACAAAGAAAAGGTTATGCTAGATTGGGAGGTGGAAGGTGAAGGGCGAGGATGTGAAAGAGGGAAGAGAAGTTGAACAGGGAAGTGAGTAAGAAATGGAAGAGGGGCGATCGTAGGGAAAATAGGCTGGGCGGACTAGATGTTTGGCAAGGAGGAGCGGCCGGGGACGGTGACGGGATGTGTTAGGGCGGTTAGAAGGTTGGGGAGGAGAGCGAGACGGTTCGATGTGATGGTAGCGGCCGTGGAGATGTAATCCAGTGGCGTGATAGATGCGGGACGCTCGTCGAATAGGCGTGCCTGCCATGCAGAGTGCCTGGGCGATGCCTTTGGCTTGCAGGAGTGGATCCACGCCGCGGACGATGCAGATGCAGTACATTGGTGGTGATGACGAGAGATGTGCCGTGTCTGTTGCAGGTGAGGGTAGAGATGCGGGTTGTTGAATAGGTTGGGCAGGGCTGGGAGGGGTGGGGAGAGTAGTGGTCATTAGAGGGGTTGGATGGGATGTAATCAGAGTAGTGGTAGGGGTTGTGAAGGAAGGGTGTGCTGGGGAGGTGGCGGTGATCGTAGTAGTGGTCGTGGTGCAAGGGAAGGACAGAGGTTGTGGCAGGGGGATGTATGGAGGTGGCATGGGGGCGGCATTTGAAGCAGCGGTGGCAGATGAAGTGGCATGGAGCACAGCAAGAAGATGTCCAGGAGGAGTGACCACTCTATGGAGGCGACGACTGATGCATGCTCCAGTATGAATAAGATGATCACGTGCTGTTGGAGTGGTGCAGTAGAAAAGGACGGTAGATATTGGTTCAAGTACGTCATATAGCCGGGTAGCACTGTAGACTCCAGTCGTGCTGAGGTCGTAGAGGATTGAGTCTTTGGAAAGAGCAGTGTCGACATTCAGGACGAGGCAGGTGTATACTTGGGGGCAGCCAACTTCCATCGTGGTGTCAGCCAATATGCTTTGTTGTGTCGGCTAGATGAGAGAGTAAAGTTGTGGCGTCACCCGGCTGAACCAAAAATAACAGTATAAGGGACAGAGGAGTAAGCAGTCCACTTTGGAGACGGCGAAAAAATCTCCCCCCCCCCCCCCCCCGTGGAGACAAAGTCTTTCAAATTTCATTGGCAATGCTGGTGGCTCCAAGTAGCCTACGCAGTGGCCTCCACGGTATGCATTAGCCATGCATCCTGGTAGGTGTGCTGTTTGCCAGCTGATGGGCCCAAATTTGCACACTGGGGCAAAATGCTGGCAGCCGGGAGTGAGTTAGCTGGAAAATTTATAATGTCCAATAACGGACCATTTATATTGGTATTATAAATCTACTAATTCGGGACAAATATTTCAGGTTCCCTATGGGGATCAACATCTATATCATCTGATGGCCAGGCAGGCATCAAATTTTTGGTAATGAGACGGAGTCTCTCATAGTGTATTGGCACTGCCGGTGGCTCCAAGTAGCCTACACAGTGGCCTCCACGGTATGCACTAGCCATGCATCTTGGTGGGTGTTCTGTTTGCAAGCTGATGGGCCCAACGTAGCACACTGGGGCAAAACGCTGGCAGCTGGGGGTGAGTTAGCTTGAAAATTTATAATGTCCAGTAACAGATGTTGGTATTACATGACACAGTCGATCTCGTCTCCTTACTCCCACATCTTCCCAGCTCAAAGTTTGCAGCATTTTTGTAACACAACCCCTTTGTCAGAAATCACCCAGAACCAATCATGCTGCTGTCTTTAGAAATTTTTCCAGTTTTCTTATCAGGTAGTCCTGGTGAGGGAACCATACACTGGAACCATACTCTAGTTGGGGTCTTACCAGAGACTTATATGCCCTGTCCTTTATATCCTTACTACAAAACCTAAATACCCTTGTAACAATGTGCAGGGATCTGTACCCCCTCTGGGTGGGGTACACAGATTAAGAATACACCTACAGTATCCCCTGCCTGTCATAAGAGATGATTAAAAGGGTCTTGAGCCATGAGATTATCTGTGATTTGTGCATTAACTGTGATTAGTAACAATGTGAGAAACTCCATGGGTCTGGGTGTTGCCTGTGATTAGTACCACTATAGGAGCGACACAGCGGGTCTATGTTGCCTCTGAAGAGTACCACTATGTGAGGAACACCACAGCTCTGTCCGGCTCCTGTGATTAGTACCACTGTGTAAGGAGCACCATTAGTCTGCATTACCTGTGAGTGGTGCCATTATGCAAGGAACACCATGGGTCTCAGTTACCTTTGAGTAGTACATTACCTGTGATTAGTACCACTATGCGAGGAAAACTGTGAGTCTGCATTACTCGTGATTAGTTCTGCTACATGAAGAACACCATGGTTCTACTTTGCCAGTGATTAGTACCATTATGAGGGGCTGGTTACCTGGAATTTGGAGCCCTTTAGACAACAAGCATCTTCGATATAGGATTTTGTCTTGGAAGCAGTCCCTTGTTCAGTTTATACCATTGATTTAAGTTATATTATGGGAAGGTGAGACATTGCGGGTTGGATCCACTGATTGTCGTAAGTTCAAAATCATTTTTCTTCGTTGTCTTTTTGAATTCTAGTCAGTGGATGCATTATGGAATTATTTTTACTTTCAGTATTGTAAGTTGGATCTGCTAATTATTTTAAATTCATATTCATTCATGTTTGTGGGTTACTGTAGTCACGTCCTAGTTCGTGAACCATGGGCAAAGGCTGAGTGGCCTAGTAAGTGGTCCTGAGAGTCGGGATACTAGTTGCTATGGAATGGGAGTGGGCATCTCGGACATATTCTGAGTCATGGCCCTCCTTGTGTTCAGGTGGCTAGGACTATACAATTCACCGGTGGTCCATAACCCGTTAGAGGAGTGATCCTCACTTGGACTATGTGCAAGTAGGATAGCATCCTGCTTCATGAATTTACCGAGGTCATAACATTTTAAGTAAGCCTCCCATTTGATAGGCGAGGGACTCCTTGGAAACAACTTGGCGAACAAAATGGAATTCGATGGGGAGCTATCATTATTAATGGGGCTTATGGAAGAAAGAAAGTAGAACTGGGTAAGTCAGCAAAGAGGATGCATTTGGATGTGCTAGGAGTAAGTGATATTCGGGTAAGGGGAGATAACGAGGAAGAGATAGGAGATTATAAAGTGAACTTGACGGGTGTTAGAAAGGGAAGGGCAGAATCTGGGGTAGGGCTCTTTATCAGTAATACCATTGCATGCAACATAGTTTCTCTTAGGCACGTAAATGAGCGAATGATGTGGGTAGATTTGTCAGTTGGAGGAATTAGGACTAGAATTGTGTCCGTGTATTCACCATGTGAGAGTGCAGATGAGGATGAAGTTGACAAGTTTTATGAAGCATTGAGTGACATCGTGGTCAGGGTCAACAGCAAGGATAGAATAGTGCTAATGGGCAATTTCAATGCGAGAGTTGGGAATAGAACTGAAGAATACGAAAGGGTGATTGATAAATGTGGGGAAGATATGGAAGCTAATGAGAAAGGGAAGCGTTTGCTGGTCTTCTGTGCTAGTATGGGTTTAGCTGTTACGAATACATTCTTCAAGCATAAGGCTATTCACCGCTACACATGGGAGGCTAGGGGTACTAGATCCATAATAGACTATATCTTAACAGACTTTGAATTCAGGAAGTCTGTTAGGAATGTACGAGTTTTCCACGGATTATTCGATGATACAGACCACTATCTGATCTGTAGTGAACTAAGTATCTCTAGGCCTAGGGTAGAGAAAGTGAAATCTGTCTGCAAACGAATAAGGGTAGAAATGAAATGGCGTATGGCTTTTAGTGCCGGGAGTGTCCGAGGACATGTTCGGCTCGCCAGGTGCAGATCTTTTGATTGGACACCCGTAGGTGACCTGCGCGTCGTGATGAGGATGAAATGATGATGAAGACGACACATACACCCAGCCCTCGAGCCGGCGAAATTAACCAATGATGGTTAAAATTCCTGACCCTACCGGGAATCGAACCCGGGACCCTCTGACCAAAGGCCAGCACGCTAACCATATAGCCATGGAGCTGGACATAAGGGTAGAAAATTTCCAGGATGAGGAAATTAGACAGAAGTACATGGATATGATTAGTGAGAAGTTTCAAACAGTAGACAGTAAGCAGGTTCAGGATATAGAAAGTGAATGGGTGGCATACAGGGATGCTGTAGTGGAAACAGCAAGGGAATGCCTAGGAACAACTGTGTGTAAAGATGGGAAAAGGCGAACATCTTGGAGGAATGATGAAGTGAGAGCAGCTTGTAGACGTAAAAAAAAGGCTTATCAGAAATGGCTCCAAACAAGGGCCGAGGCAGACAGGGATTTGTATGTACACTGACTGACAGAGCAAATGCAACACCAAGAAGGAGTGGTTCGAAAGGGATGAAAGTTGGGGAAAAAACAGAGACGGCACGGACGAATAATTGATGTTTATTTCAAACCGATATGCAGGTTACACAATGCGCACGGCATCGACTCAGTAGGATGTAGGACCACCGCGAGCGGCGATGCACGCCGAAACACGTCGAGGTACAGTGTCAATAAGAGTGCGGATGGTGTCCTGAGGGATGGTTCTCCATTCTCTGTCAACCATTTGCCACAGTTGGTCGTCCGTACGAGGCTGGGGCAGAGTTTGCAAACGCCGTCCAATGAGATCCCACACGTGTTCGATTGGTGAGAGATCCGGAGAGTACGCTGGCCACGGAAGCATCTGTACACCTCGTAGAGCCTGTTGGGAGATGCGAGCAGTGTGTGGGCGGGCATTATCCTGCTGAAACAGAGCATTGGGCAGCCCCTGAAGGTACGGGAGTGCCACCGGCTGCAGCACATGCTGCACGTAGCGGTGGGCATTTAACGTGCCTTGAATACGCACTAGAGGTGACGTGGAATCATATGCAATAGCGCCCCAAACCATGATGCCGCGTTGTCTAGCAGTAGGGCGCTCCACAGTTACTGCCGGATTTGACCTTTCTCCACGCCAACGCCACACTTGTCTGCGGTGACTATCACTGACAGAACAGAAGCGTGACTCATCGGAGAACACGACGTTCCGCCATTCCCTCATCCAAGTCGCTCTAGCCCGGCACCATGCCAGGCGTGCACATCTATGCTGTGGAGTCAATGGTAGTCTTCTGAGTGGACGCCGGGAGTGCAGGCCTCCTTCAACCAATCGACGGGAAATTGTTCTGGTCGATATTGGAACAGCCAGGGTGTCTTGCACATGCTGAAGAATGGCGGTTGACGTGGCGTGCGAGACTGCCACCGTTTGGCGGCGGATGTGCCGATCCTTGCGTGCTGACGTCACTCGGGCTGCGCCTGGACCCCTCGCACGTGCCACATGTCCCTGCGCCAACCATCTTTGCCACAGGCGCTGCACCGTGGACACATCCCTATGGGTATCGGCTGCGATTTGACGAAGTGACCAACCTGCCCTTCTCAGCCCGATCACCATACCCCTCGTAAAGTCGTCTGTCTGCTGGAAATGCCTCCGTTCACGGCGGCCTGGCATTCTTAGCTATACACGTGTCCTGTGGCACACGACAACACGTTCTACAATGACTGTCGGCTGAGAAATCACGGTACGAAGTGGGCCATTCGCCAACGCCGTGTCCCATTTATCGTTTGCTACGTGCGCAGCACAGCGGCGCATTTCACATCATGAGCATACCTCAGTGACGTCAGTCTACCCTGCAATTGGCATAAAGTTCTGACCACTCCTTCTTGGTGTTGCATTTGCTCTGTCAGTCAGTGTACATGAAAGAAACAGAGCGAAACAAATTGTTTAATCCAAAAAGAAGTCGTGGGAAGATTTTGGTAACAACCTGGAAAGGCTAGGTCAAGCAGTAGGGAAACCTTTCTGGACAGTAATAAAGAATCTTAGGAAGGGACTGAAAAAGGAAATGAACAGTGTTTTGAGTAATTCAGGTAACTCATAATAGATCCCAGGGAATCAATGGAGAGGTGGAGGGAATATTTTGAACATCTTCTCAATGTAAAAGGAAATCATTCTGGTGGTGTTGTGAACAGCCAAGCTCATGGGGAGGAGGAAAATGATGTTGGTGAAATTATGCTTGAGGAAGTGGAAAGGATGGTAAATAAACTCCATTGTCATAAAGCAGCAGGAATAAATGAAATTACACCAGAAATGGTGAAGTATAGTGGGAAGGCGGGGATGAAATGGCTTCATAGAGTAGTAAAATTAGCATGGAGGGTTGGTAAGGTACCTTCAGATTGGACAAAAGCAGTAATTGCACCTATCTATAAGCAAGGGAACAGGAAGGATTGCAACAACTATCGAGGTATCTCATTGATTAGTATACCAGGCAAAGTGTTCACTGGCATCTTGGAAGGGAGGGTGTGAGCAGTCATTGAGAGGAAGTTGGATGAAACCCAGTGTGGTTTCAGACCACAGAGAGGCTGTCAGGATCAGATTTTCAGTATGCGCTAGGTAATTGAAAAATGCTACGAGAGGAATAGGCAGTTGTGTTTATGTTTCGTAGATCTAGAGAAAGCATATGACAGGGTACTGAGGGAAAAGATGTTTGCCAGATAGGGGGACTATGAAATTAAAGGTAGATTATTAAAATCAATCAAAGGTATTTATGTTGACAATTGGGCTTCAGTGAGAATTGATGGTAGAATGAGTTCTTGGTTCAGGGTTCTTACAGGGGTTAGACAAGGCTGTAATCTTTCACCTTTGCTGTTCGTAGTTTACATGGATCATCTGCTGAAAAGTATGAAGTGGCAGGGAGGGATTCATTTAGGTGGAAATGTTATAAGCAGTCTGGCCTATGCTGACGACTTGGTCTTAATGGCAGATTGTGCCGAAAGCCTGCATTGTAATATCTTCGAACTAGAAAATAGGTGCAATGAGTATGCTATGAAAATTAGCCTCTCAAAGGCTAAATTGATGTCAGTAGGTAAGAAATTCAACAGAATTGAATGTCAAATTGGTGATACAAAGCTAGAACAGGTCGATAATTTCAAGTATTTAGGTTGTGTGTTCTCCCAGGATGGTAATATAGTAAGTGAGATTGAATCAAGGTGTCGTAAAGCTAATGCAGTGAGCTCGCAGTTGCGATCAACAGTATTCTGTGAGAAGGAAGTCAGCTCCCAGACGAAACTATCTTTACATCAGTCTGTTTTCGGACCAACTTTGCTTTACGGGAGCGAAAGCTGGGTGGACTCAGGATATCTTATTCATAATTTAGAAGTAACAGACATGAAAGTAGCAAGAATGATTGCTGGTACAAACAGGTAGGAACAATGGCAGGATGGTACTCGGAATGAGGAGATAAAGGCGAATTTAGGAATGAACTCGATGGATGAAGCTGTACGCATAAACCGGCTTCAGTTGTGGGGTCATGTGAGGCGAATGGAGGAGGATAGGTTACCTAGGAGAATAATGGACTCTGTTATGGAGGGTAAGAGAAGTAGAGGTAGACCAAGACGACTATGGTTTGACTCGGTTGCTGACGATTTAAAGGTAAGAGGTATAGAACTAAATAAGGCCACAACACTAGTTGCAAATCGAGGATTGTGGCAACGTTTAGTAAATTCACAGAGGCTTGCAGACTGAACGCAAATGGTCATAAGATTCAGGTGCCTTCTTCATATTAGCTCCTTGGTCGGTGATAAAGTAAAATTTTGTAATATCATTCTTGTTAATTGCTAAGTCTTCGATTTTGTGCCGAATGTTCTCTCTTGTCTTAGGTATGTCCGGAAACTCAGTTGTTAGCAAAACAAGCGTTTCTAGCTGCCACTCATCGTTAACATAATGCGATGTCACAGTAAAAAAAATTCTCTGCTTGTAGTTATCAGACCACAGATCAGCGTCTAAAGCGGACATTTTGTTCTTTAGGGCACATATTAGCTTGGGCACCATTGTCGCCCGTATTTTGTCGGCCTTTTCTTTAATATGCCGTGATACAGTGGTAGGTTGCGGAAGAACATCTTCTATATTGACTTTGCCATATGTGGCGCCAACATTGATTAGCTCCTGACAACAGTTCTTGAAGTATTTGATGGTAGCAAATCTATTCCACTCATATCGTCCAACTTATCAACAACAACTTTCTTTACGCTGCTTGGTACTGCACGTGTTCGGTGGAATTCTGATCCGCAGTTGCTTTTGCAGTGCCAAATCATACCTGTTGTGCTTGACTGGCAAGAAAGTATAGTATCACATGTGGTACACTGCACAAACCCAGAAGAAGCCTGCGTGACAGGATCCACTACAAGTGCAAACGATTTCCAAGCTTCACTCTTCGCCTCCTCTTCTGACATATCTTTCTTCTTCAGGGCTAACGAGCCACTCCTAATTCTCTCCAGAATACTTCTCTTCGTTTCTTGAATGCAGCATTTACGACCTATACTTGGTTGATCCAAAACGCTGTCTGCACTGCTCAAAGCCCAGTCACCAACTGATTTTACACACGATTTCTGATGCAAATCTGCACTGTAGAGCGCGCGGTGGTTTTACTGTCACCGACCGGGATTATGATTACGCTAGAGCGCCCGGCAGTGCTCAACAGTTCCATTGATCGATTCATTGTATAGACAAGAAATGTGTTTTTCCACCAATCAGTACACAATTTATTGTAAATAGTTCCTACTAGTACCGGTTTCGGCCCTTAACAGCCATCATCAGCTAGTACGTGATTAGTTTCCAGCCATTAGACAAAATCACAAGTTGTTATTATGTTAGACATCCGGATGTCTAATGGGGGATGGAAATGAAGCATACAGTAGCATGAAGTTAAAATATCTGTGGTCAGAGGTAAAAAGTTACAATAAGTTAGAACATGAGTATACAGAACACACTAAAACATATGGGCCACAATATAAAACACTTAAAAAGCCTTAACACATTAAAATTTGATATGTATAGGTTAGACACTTATTAAAATTTGAGTTCGTGTTGCTTAGATTCCATTCTTCTATCTTCTGTGTGGTTCCTTTGCTTCTATGTCATGTCGGTTCAGCTGTGTGAGGTAATCTTCAAGAATGTTCTGAGGCTGATATGTGTCATATTGGTGTGGACCTTTGTCATGAAAATTTTTTTGTGTTATATAATCCAACTGTGATGTACTCCAGTAAATTTTAATATAATAAACTGCAGGTCTTGAGTTTGAATTTAGAAGCTGTTGGTGGCAACACCTCTCTCGTCTATGTTCGTTTGTGGTTGTCTATAAAGATAAGCTAATATAAGTATAGTGTGTGTATGAAGGAATGCCTTGTGTGTATATGGAAAGAGTACTTACTATTGTTGTTATGGAGGTCTTGTACCAATATGTCTGAAGGCTTGCCGTGTTCTACTACGAGTGCGTCTGGGGCTCATATTAGCTGTGGAGGGGGATGTAGGTGGAGGGGAAGAAGGAGTGACTATTGGGGAAGTAGGGGCGGGGTCGGGCTTGTGATTCGTTGGTTTGTTAGAGCATGTGTTTACTATTTTGAGGTAATCATTCTTTATTGCCGGAATGGCTTTATAAAAAATGATGCTGGTTTTCTCTGTAATATCGGTAATGTTATGATTGGGATTAGCGTATTGGTCCAAAGAAATATAGAAATCTTCGGTTATGTGAAGGACAGCCAGCCACATGGTCCATTAGACGACCACAGCCTTATCACAGCGTGGGCTTCTCCCAGCCGTCGAGCAGCGCACGAAGTGGGCAATGCTCGAGCGGTTGTTTTCTTCCAAATGCAGAGCTCTAATATATACCTGTTACAAAGTTACATTGACATCTGACTATTTCTTCTGGGTGCTTCAATTATTTTGTCAGGCAGTGTAGAATGAACCCCCTGAACACTTCTTTTCTTTTTTCTTTTACTTTTTGATTATTCGTATCATTGTTGTGTTTGTGACTAATACTGAATTCACGGTAATGTGTTGAATGCGACTTTCTTTGAAACAGGTTCTGCTGGGTATTCTGTTTTATTATCAGTATTATATAATAAACTTGTGATTCTCTTTGTCTAGATCTGTGAGGAGAACTCCATTGACCTTCATGTGGAGGGCAGTGACGGACATATCAACCGTTCAACTAATTAAGAAGCACACTGTTGTGTCTAGGAATCACATGACTCCAGAAATAAACTTGCATCTAATAACACCTTCCTGTCCTCTATGGACAGCTCGTCCAGGTGAAACACCATTCAAGGATCCATTCTGGGCCTTTTACTGGCCAGGTGGGCAGGCTGTTTCCAGGTAGGATATTATGAAAATGTTAAAAATAAAATTCATCATTCAGGGCATGAAGTATGCAGCTATATATCACAATGTTGGTCAAGGTACTGTTCTACAATATCAAAGATCATGCGTTTCAAAATTCCGTTGTTAGGTAGGCATAAAGTTTATAAGATCGAGTTCTCTCCAAGATGGAAAGATACTGCCACTTAACACCTCATACGTATATTTACTATGTAAGTGATCTTGTCTTTACCTTTTTCTATAGTCATCGTTAACCTCAGTTATGTTGCATCATGTAGCTATATACCTTGTGATATAGTGCAGTGTGCATGTTAATCTTATTCCCAGTTTAATACAGTAAGTAAAACATTTTATTTTCTAGTACAGTACTGTCAATGATAATTTCTTGCTATAAATGCTGTCTTTATGATGAAAATTACTTCAGTGGTGATGGTTATTGTTTTAAAGTGCAAAAGAATGAGGTAATAATAATAATAATAATAATAATAATAATAATAATAATCATATGAATCATATGAATAAAACACTGTCTGTTATATTATGGTAATTTATTTCAGAATGACCGAATAAATGCACACACGTATGCACACACACGTGCACACACACGTGCAGACACACACAGTTCTATTCAGCCATGAATGACTGCACTCACTAATTGCTGTCTATTTATAAGTCTCTGTTCCTTACACACAGCAAGGAGTCCAGCTCTGTCGTATTACACGGGGGACAGTAATCCTGATTAAGAGGCTCGCCTTACCTTCACTTCTCCAGGTCCAGTCACTCCACACAACAACTGCTTGCAGACAGCCAGATTTGAATGCTAGGGCTACTCACTATGCAACACACAATGACTGTTCCTTGGTTTGACTCCAGAGACAGTCCAGTAATTCCCACAGTCAAACACAGTGAACAATTAAACAGCAACAGTGTTAAACAGGAGGACTATACTCCTCACAGCAACCACCATTAACACTGTTCTAATTACACTCACGATAGCTGCTCCAGTCGCTGACTCTATGATGCTTCTCAGTCCACAGAAGCACACACACACAGAGTACTTTAAGGCAATACACAGTCTTCTGTTCAGTATGCCGTCTTCAGTCCAGCTACTCACTCGACACTTTGATGCAACAACAACCGACCTCATTCATGGCGGTCTTGTATTTATACAGAACAGATGTAAGGCTTTTCAGGCATTTGCTCTATTAACCAGTGTTTTGTCCTAGGTCTGACACTAGACTCATCAGAGTGGAATGTGTCAGACCCTACCCACTGACGCTGGGGTGTTTGCAGGTGAACTTATCAGAAGCCCTATACAACAGGCACAGTCTGATAACTGCATACCTCAATGATGGGTTACTAGAATATTCGAGATTTGGCTAGAGATGGAAAATTCCCATTGTACCTTCCAGAAATCATAAGGAGAAACTAGATGAAGGGAACAATAGAGGAGGGGCCGTGGCATGTCCTCGGGCAGGTTGGGAAGCCCCCCGAGCTCAGTTAGTCATCCCTTTCAGGAAATACCGAAAAAGCTGTGACAGGACTGACAGTTGCTTGGGCACATAACAACAATAATAATAATTTTACAATTGGGTTTATGTCGCACCGACACAGATAGGTCTTATGGCAACAATGGGACGGGAAAGGGCTAGGAGTGGGAAGGAAGTGGCCATAGCCTTAATTAAGGTACAGCCTAGTGTGCCTAGTGTGAAAATGGGAAACCACGGAAAACCATCTTTGGTCTACCGACAGTCGGGTTTGAACCCACTATCTCCCGAATGCAAGCTCACAGCTGCACGTCCCTAATCGCATGGCTAACTCGCTCAGTAATAATCATAATAATAATGGTCAAAGGTCACATATATGATCGAAATTGCAATCCCAGCTCCTACGAACATCTAGATTATCAGGGAGAAGAATATCCGCAAGGATCTGCCTCTGGCACATGAAATAAGAGGGATTTGGTATCTGGAAAGCATTATATGGTAACAAATTTTCCACTTGCTGTATGATTCACTCTACCAGCTTAAGCTTAAGTAGAACAGCTGCACTGAGCTGCTGAAGGCTTTGGTTTTAGCAACCTGCAGCTTTATGAGCTAATTGGAATTTGAAGGATTTTAAAATTGAGAAAAACAGATCAATACTGTTTCACTAGGCTTGGTTAGTAATCCCGCCTAACATAACTGAACACTGGGAAGTCCCAAGAGAACCTGGATAACAACTACAGTGATGATGAGGATGATAAATCTTCCCTTAAACATCAATAATGGGTTCACAGGAATAAGACATTATATCACTACAGTGGTAGTGTTCTATAAATTTTTTTTACAAGTCGCTTTACTTCGCACCAACACAGATAGGTCTTGTGGTGACAATGGGACAGGAAAGGGCTACGAGTGGGAAGGCAGCGGCCGTGGTCTTAATTAAGGTACAGCCCCAGCATTTGACTGGTGTGAAAATGGGGAACCATGAAAAACCATCTTCAGGGCTGCCGACAGTGGGGTTCGAACCCACTGTCTCCTGAATGCAAGCTCACAGCTGCATGCCTCTATTCCCATGGCCAACTTGCTCGGTCATAATCATAATAATAATAATGGTCAAAGGTCACATATATGATCGACATTGCAATCCCAGCTACTACGAACATCTAGATTATCAGGGAGAAAAATATCCGCAAGAATCTGCCCTTGGCAAATGAAGTAAGAGAGATTTGGTATCTGGATATTGTCATTGTTCCCGAAGTGCTGGAAGCACTAGGACAAATTTCCTACCAGTTGTATGATACAATCTACCAGCTTAAGCTTAAGAAGAACAGCTGCACTGAGCGGCTGAAGGCTGTGAAATTAGCAACCTGCAGCTTTATGAGCTAATTGGAATTTGAAGGATTTAAAAATTGAGAAAATCAGATCAATACTCTTTCACTAGGCTTGGTTAGTAGTCCCGCCTAACATAACTGATCATTGGGAAGTCCCAAGAGAACCTGGATAACAACAACTACAATGATGATAATAAGGATGATAAATCATCCCTTAAGCGTCAATAATGGGTTCACAGGAATAAGACATTATATCACTATAATCGTAGTGTTCTGTATTTTTTTTTTACAAGTCGCTTTACGTTGCACCGACACAGATAGGTCTCGTGGTGACGATGCGACAGGAAAGGGCTAGGAGTGGGAAGGCAGTGGCCATGGCCTTAATTAAGGTACAGCCCCAGCATTTGCCTGGTATGAAATGGGAAACCACGGAAAACCGTCTTTTGGGCTGCCGACAGTGGGGTTCGAACTCACTATCTCCCTAATACTGGATACTGGCCGCGCTTAAGCGACTGCAGCTATCGAGCTCGGTAGTGTGCTATACAATAGCTTGGACAAATTATGCAGTAGAAACTTGATTCAACGCGGTTGTCAGGTGACTAGCTTTACCCTGTTAAAGCTTAAGCACTGTAAATGGAAAATGACCTATAACGTGACCGAAGATTGGTAAAATAGTAAGCTACAAGAGAACACTGTTTTATGAAAGACACTGTACCTAAAATACACACATTCATCATTCCATTCTATAGCTATTTGAGCCCCCATCTTGACCTCCTTCCTTGTTTGAATATCATAATGCAATTTGTTTCTTGCAGTTCCATTCTTCACACGATCAATTATGTTCAATTTATGGTTCACAGTGAAAGCGAAAGCTTTTCTTTATTGTGACATCACAGCACCTGCACCAAGCTCAAGATTTAACTCAGAGATGGTCTGACAAACTCTAAAAACCAACACAGTCACTCATTTTATAAGCGCAAGTGCAGGAAAATAAGTGTAAGTTGTTGAGGGGGATGGAGAAGGTCATCTTAACTTTCCCCTATGTACACAAAAGCTTGGCAAATTGCTCATGTCCCGTTACTTCTGTGAATAGCCAAGTATGCAATTATTAAAATCCCAGCCAGTAATTCCTTGAAATTCTGTTTAGTGTGGAGTTGGTGACAGTTATTGATTGTAAAGCGGAATTCCGCTATGCAATGCAACACCCCCTAACAATGATGGTAAATCATGTTCGGCTAGTAAATGTCATAGGGAAGTGCGCATACAAGAACAAGAAAAAAAATTAGACCAAACAGACCAGAACAATCAGGCGATAATTCATCAAGCATACGAAGAAACCAGGAAGAGTGCTGAAACCCACCCATATAAAAAAAGAAACAAGAGGTAAGGATCCCAAGGAATTACTTATGCACTCACCAAAAAAGACACCAACTTTCAAAAATTTTAAAATAAAACTATAATTTGATAAATAATATTTACATTAAAATTAAATTTGAAAAATCAATAATCTTTGGTGAAATAATAATGAAGAAAAACTTGCAAAGAACCAAATAAGTAGTATAATTAATATTTAGTAAATAAGTAATTTAAATTTAAATAAACATAATTCTATAGTAAATGGTACCATTTTATCAGATAAAGAAAAGTCATGGTGCACCAGCAGACCCCAAACATCACAAATAATATATATACATATTGAATAGATTTAAAAAAAAAAAAAAAAAGGTTGGATAGCTAAATAGAGGGCTTTTGACAGAACCCAGTGGAGGATCATTCCCCGCAATACCCACATAAACGATGGTCCCACAACACATCACATTAAATTCAAAACAGCACACAAATACAGACCATAATGTCCCCAGATGCCCGCACAGAATCGAGAATATTAACCCAAATAATACACAATTTAAATCACAAAAGCTGTAGTAGACTTGGATAATCAATAAACACCCAATATTAATAAGTAAGAGAACTAGCCAGTTCAATTAACATAACGGAGTCAAACACACGAACACCACTCAGGATGAAACAATCCATTATTATATTCACGATGTCACACACAAATAAATGCAATCACAGACAAGACAATAATGAATAATGATCAATTACATAACTGCCAAGCCACGATGAGATAAGCAACAACAATACGAAGATGAGATAAGAACCAAAGTCCAGATCGCTCACACTAGGGCTGTCCAAAAACATAACATAACAAGTTACATTGTTAAAATTTTACTATGTTACAATTCATGCAGGTATAGCAATATAATTAGGACAATAATCTCATAAAACACCTGCAGTAATGATTAAAACAAAGTATCCGAACCCTAAATATATGCCCCAAAGAAATATTAAAGTTCAGAAAACTGATGATAATAATAATAATAATAATAATAATAATAATAATAATAATAATAATAATAATAATAATAATAATAATAATAATAAAATTTTAAAAAACGTGAGAATAGTGCAAGCGTAGTATTAGCTCAAAACACGGTGATGAGATGGCCAAAACACATGAAAGGATGCACAAATAACAAAATGAGAATCACAACAAATAAACACAGGTGCGATCACAAAACACAGCAACGACTGCGATAACTACAAAATAGTAACCACACACGCATCCAGAAAATAGCACAGAAAAACACTCACAAATACGCAGGAAAACAAAATAAACCCAAAGGAAAAACAAATTTAAATCAAGGCAAGGAAAATTTCAAAAGTTACCTAAGCAGCCATGGCCTTCACCGTTACACACGGCACACACTTGAAGCTAGAACGCCATACCACAAAACTGATATATAATTTAAGTTACAATAAACACACTAACTAGAATATAAATAACACACACCAGGAAAGTAACTCATATAAAGGCATACTTACATTGATGCCATTTATGCCTAGGTAACTCACCCGTGTTTCGAATTACTACTACTACACTTACCAGTAAGAAATAAAATAAACTGCTACATATTTACACACACAAAACAATTATAGTATAATAAGAAGGTTAAAAAAAGCACAATTCTCTTGCTGGGGTAGATATAGCCCCTTTTAGCCTATACCCGAAGGTAGGCTCATAGTCTTAGGAACGGCTATGTACTCCATTGCTGCAGTTAGCGTCTGCATTCAAAACAGTCTACCGGTCGACAGACACACTCCACTATAGGCCACTAGAAGCGACACCGTCTAGCATAGGTACGTGCTCTGGCGAGCACAGTCAGTACACAAATTGGAGTTCCAGTTGCCGCACATAGATGGCGTAGGAGTTCATTTAGCAGTCTCCGCAGTACAAACATACACACCACAGGTAAATACCTTCAGAATAATTAGGTGACGAGATGTCCCAACAGCCACATATAAAATGAATAGTAGACATGTAGACCAAATGTTCCGTGCGCCCTTGCACAGAAGATTATCTGTGTCATACAGACACGTAGATTAATAATACAGTTCATATAGTAGCGTCGGATCCCAATTTAATATGGTTATAGTAACAGTAATAATGTCATCGCTCGATACACATGTACCAGGCCAAGTATGCAGAGTTCAATTGCACAAGGCATAAATCACAGAAGATGAGCTGTGCCAATAAGGCACGCAGTTTAAATATATGTCTTGTATAAAGTTCATAGTCCAAAACCCCCGCCTGGAAAAGGACACCAGGGTGCCGAGAAGAGGCATGTAGCATAAAGTTATATGCACAAGAAGTAGTTCCAATCTGTCACAGAATACAGGAACGTCCAAAGAATTTGGCGTAGGTCATAAAGTAAGTTCAATAATTAAGGCGTCACCATAATGGTATCACAATTTATCAACGCCATCGAGAATACTCCTTTCCATGCAATGAGAATAAAGTTTTGGAACAGTCTTACTTGGTATTAGATGACATTGAAGAAGCAGCACAGGGCATAACACGGACTGTTCAATGTGCAGGAAGACGGTGTACGAATGGCCAGTAAGTACAGCGTACAAACGCACCAAGTGGAAAACAGACACATGGCTTGCAAAATGCAGCACCAAATGTTGAGCTCCAATGACACCCATGTGATGTACCAGACCTCGGGTGCTTCAGGAAATAGCAGCTTCAGGATGGAGAATGTGCGCACAAGCTGCAACATGAACAAGGAAGCAGACAGCGAGGAAACAAGTAAAATGCACATATACTAAGGAACCCAAAATGGTCCAGTCATATACATTAGGGAGTTCATTTAATCACAAACTGGGTTCTCACGACCCTATGTAACAGTAAGGTTTTAGAAAATCATGAGGCAATAGTAAGTACCAACACTTACAGTGACATGAGATATCATCTCAAAATTTTCCATGGGAAAACACGTGCACACAGCACGGTAAATTGCATTACAATTTGCCAAGGTCTACCATAACAGGTACAGACCCACATAATTATCACAAGGCGTCATAAAGAGCACTTAACCATCACTAGTTACATCGAATTACTTAAGCCATCAAGGCCAAACACATGAAAAGGTACATAAAGGATGTACATATCAGATCATACAACTAGGGCTTAATATTTACAACAGATATTAAGAAACAAATTAAGCAGGCTTTACTTGGCTGAGATGTACTCTATGGATTCTTTTACAATGGGGGTCATTTACCAAAACAGAAAACAGGGGTCAAAAATTCAAGTATGGTACAAGGACCATGAAAACGGGGAGCAAGCTTGCGAGTAAATTTGTCAACTGCCTTACTTTGGTAGTGAGCCTTGACAAAGACTTCATCACCAACAGCCAGGTCAGTAGGTCGATGATCCTTGTTACACTGCTTCTCAACTTTAGCATATGAAACTTTTAATCTATCTTTGACTTTCTTCCACACTCTTTTAATCTCCTCAGGATTTTTTTCTCAGGAATTAACTCATCAATCTTCAGCAAATTAGAAATGGGGGAAAAAGGGGTGAAGGCAAACATAAGTGACATAGGGGTTTGCATATGAGATTCATGAACAGCGGAATTTAATGCATATGTTAACCAGTGCAAAGAGGAATCCCAGTTTTGATGATCTTTGTGATGAAAGCCATTCAACGCTGACTTAAGGTTTCGATTCACTCTTTCAGCATATGATGGGGCAGGATGGTAGGGAGAAGTAGTGACATGGGAAATAGACAAGTCGAAACAGAATTTCTTGAACCAATTACATGAGAAGTATTTAGCATTATCCGTTACCAAAATTTTAGGTGGGCCAAAGGATCAAAAGATGGAGTTCAAACACTCGATTACAGTAGAAGCGTTAGCTGAACGAGTCGAGAAGGTTCAGGAAAAACGAGAATATCCATCTACACACTTAAGTATGAATCTGGAGCCTCGCCTCGAACGAGGTAACGGACCCACGAAGTCTACAAATAGCCTTTTCATGGGCTTAGAAGCTTGGGATGATGCTAACATACCAATCTTAGTGTTCAACGACGGTTTACTAATCGCACACACATGACAAGATTTTACCATCTCAGCAATTTGAAAATCCATACCTTACAACACAACACACCATTGTGTATACAACAGGGTTTTACAAGTTTACCAGCTTTGATATCATTGATGATCAATTTCAGCTCAGGGTCGTCCCTCTGATGCTTGATATAACAATGGGCAATCGGATAATATTGCATTGACACAACCAGAGACACAATGACATGGTTGAGGAACATTTAAATTAGCATATGGCGGGTTCCACCTTTTCAATACATGTACAATGTTGTTAGATGATATTTACAACATTATTTATTACAGATTACAGAACATGTTTCGGTGTACAATTTTTAACACCATTTTTAACACACTTTCCATGCAGCTGATGATGGTGTTCAAAATTGTACACCGAAACATGTTCTGTAATCTGTAATAAATAATGTTGTAAATATCATCTAACAACATTGTACGTGTATTGAAAAGGTGGAACCCGCCATATGCTAATTTAAATGTGATCTCAGTTCAATACGGATAAAAACATGAAATTCCTTACGCTTAATGGTTGAGGAAGATCGACAGTCATAGGTTCATTATTCTCACCAGGAGAGTCACCAAACTTACAACTTAGACAGTCTGCAATGACGTTATCAGTCCCTTGTATGTGACGTACCTCAAATTTGAAGGCGGAAATATGAATCGCCCATCTAATAAGACGACCGGTCCGACGTGGGCGATTCAGTACCCATCTTAAGGCCATGTTATCTGTCTCCAAGAGAAAAGGAGTATGTTCAATATACATGCAGAATTTTTCCAGATCAAAGATGACCACCAAACATTCAAGTTCATACACAGAGTACTTAGATTCTAATGAGCCCAACGCATGAGATGCATAAGCAATCTACCAAGTTCAGATTCTTGAAGAAGAACTCTGGCAACAGCGGAACAAGAAGCATCAGTTTGTATAATAAATTTTTTGGAAAAATCAGGAATGGCCAAGACGGGAGCGTTAGACAGTGCAATTTTCAATTTTGCAAAAGCTTCTTTCTGAGGCAGTTCCCAAACAAACTTAACATCTTTGCATCTTAACGCATTGAGAGGGGCAGCAATGTCAGCGAAATTGGGAACAAATTTACGAAAGAAGTTAGCCATGCCAATGAAACGAGCAATGTCTCTAGGAGGAGGGAAGTTGTGCATTGTTTGAGTTCAACTTTTATCGATAGCAACTCCTTCAGGAGACACAATGTCCAATAACGGACCATTTATATTGGTATTACCGTAGACACAATGTGTCCAAGAAAAGACATCTGGGGTTTGGCAAAGGACACCTTAGCAATTTTGACAGTCAGGCCAGCTTTCTTTAACCGAGTAAGGACCTCTTGAATATGTTGGACATGTTCCTGGAAGGTTTTGGAATACATCCAAATAATGATACACATACTGGAATTTAATGTCCGATAGAATACAATCAAGGAGGATTGTGATACAAAATTTATGAAGAATAATATTGAAGGGAGGTTTTGTGCATGCCGGGCCATGCGATTAACAGCAGGCCGGGTGGTGAAATCAGCCGCAGTGTTGCTGTGTACACTCGCCCGGGGCAGTTGTGAAACGGAATGCCCATGACCTTGGATTGTCCGCAAGCTAATTTCATTTGTTCTGTGTTCTGCATGTTGGCCACGTCACTTCAAGATGCCTCATAGAGCGCCATTATCAGAGGGTGAACTTGCAATCATTTTGAGTGCTATGTGTTTCTGTCAATATCAGGGGGGTGGGGGGGGTAAGTAGGGGACAAGAGGTTCCCTGTGTACCAGAAGGTGGCAGATTGTCTTGAATTATTGCTGTCATCAATGAAGAGAGTAGGAGCCGCTTCAAAGGAGAATGATGGAAATATGCCATCCAGATCAAGAAAGAAGCAATGTGTGAGACCGGGCCGTCCAAAAATCCATCTCGATGACTTTACTTTGGGCACAATACGAAGAAATACTAAACAGAAAACCAGTTCTAATGGAATCTGTGACAGTTGCTGCATCCCGATGCCGTTAATTTAAATTAAAATTTATATTTTCATTCACAACAATCTTGACCAGCCTACATGTAACAATCAGTTCTAAATCTCTACTTGTGGTTGACAACACATTCCGACATTAGTTATGTCAAGAACATGAAAATGATATAGTATGTGGGTCAAATGAACCCCGGTATGAATATCCTCTTTACCCAAGACTTATGTTAGAGGAAGAAGATCCATTGTAGTTTTGGAATAGTTTTAAGTTAGATAGTATAGGACCGACAAGTTTTAATTGTGTTAAAACACCCATTAATTTATGTTATTCACATTTATGTTTTGTTCACATTTTAAAAATTATTATCCTGGCATGTTAGTCTTAAGAGATTATTAATGTTCATATATTATACTATATATGGTTAAAAAGGTTCCAAACCTTGACCTAAAGGTTGTCTACAGACTGAAGATGCCTAAATAATGGGTGAAACATGTACCTGATAAGTCTACTTAAATTAATGTAGATTCAAACCACAATAAACATGGAAAGTATTGAATAGGTGGTTTTATTGAATTATCCTTGAGATTTTATGCCTAACGTCATCTTCAATACAGAACAATAATGAGACTTGTTGCTTGTAATACCTACCTTAGATGAATTAGAGACTTAAGAGCACAGGGCTACAAGATCTTCTTTACAGACGAGACCTGGTGT
The DNA here is from genome assembly GCF_040414725.1 of Anabrus simplex. Lineage (NCBI taxonomy): Eukaryota > Metazoa > Arthropoda > Insecta > Orthoptera > Tettigoniidae > Anabrus > Anabrus simplex. The sequence goes on from NC_090266.1 coordinate 116,952,406, forward strand.
GGACAGAACCATACTATGAAATATGGGTGGCAAGAAAACGTGGTTGAGGCTTTAGAAAACAACTTCCTTCATCTAATTAGAAAATGGTAGAGGTATGGAAGCAATAGCGCTTTATGCCGAGAAGCGTTACGTACCATGACTCCTGAACTCTGGAAGCAGTGTAGTAAACATGCTAAGAAAATTGAAGACCATTACTGGGGACAGATAAACTGTTTGAAAATGTCCCTTATTTCGAGCCAGTCGTAATCAACATGCATGACAGCAGTACCGATTCATCGGAATACAGTGATTTTTCAGATGAAGAAAATTGATAGAATTAAATATTGTAAATATATGTAAATAATAATGCAAATAACTCTTGTAAAAATTGTACAGTGTGATATTTCTAAATTCAGAAGCCAACCATTTTTAAACCTACCATTGAAGGTTCAAAGCCCTTATGAGGAAAGGTGATGGGAAGTGGAATTTATGAGAGGAAATAAAATTGAAGGTTGAAAGTAAACAGAAAGGTGTGTTCGTTGCACATGAAGGGTATAGAGAAAGAACGATCAGAGTCAAAGAAAGCTATTTTTTTAGTTATTGGTTCCATTGGATTCATCACTATGTATAACCACGTGCAGACAATCCAGAGAATAAACGAACGTAGTCTGTGTTATGCACTGGAAAATATTTTGTGCACAGAGAAGTATCGATCAGAGTCAGCCTCAAACTGCGAAGAAACGCACAGTCAGGATATTGCCTAGCCTGCCCCTGCATACTGCACATGGCATCATAGCTTGCCAGTTGAAACTCGTCTGAGGTTATGGTGGTTGTGAATTGAAAAGTCATTGTTTAGAGACCGTGTTCATTAATCTGTTTATACACAGTTTTGTAAAAGTTCGCAGAGATGAGTGCAGGCTCAAGTGATGGTGAACAGTGTAATGTCAGTTAAATAAGTGGTTCTTCCAAAAAGAAATGTAAATATGGCAGTATCTTTAGTGCATTAAAAAAGTTAAGAGAGACAATGTATGAAACAGGCAGTGACTGCGGCTGTAAGCGTTATGAATGTTTGAAAAATGTTTCAGAACGTGAGCGAGATGCCCTCATTAGGGATTTTAATGCACTTGGAGACAGAAATTCTCAAAACGCTTACTTATCAGGTTTGATCAGTGTAAATGCAGTTAAACAAAGGGGACCTAGGCAGGATGAACAAAATGGCCATTTAAACAGCTTCTCGTACAATACAAGGTACGAATATCCCGAGGTGAAGACCTTGCTGAGATTCCGGTTTGTTTTAAGGGCTTTTTGTCTATATTCGGCTTCATACAATTAAAACATCATTATCAAGACTGGAAGAGCTCCAGTGGATCAAAGGGGAAAACATGAGAATCGAGGGGGGGAATAAATTACCTCAGTCAACTTATGAGGCAATGGACACTTTTTTCAAATCTCTGAAAGGGCGTAATGCACACTACAGTCTTTGAGACACACAGAAGGTATACCTACCTGAGGATTTAACTGTCAAAAAGCTTTTGGGAATGTTTCTGCTAAGTAACCCTAGTGTTCAAATTTCATACGGAAAATTTAGAGAACATTTTGTAACACATTACAACTTTTCCTTTGGGTACCCACATTCCGACACCTGTGGCACCTGCGATGTTCAAAAGGCACAAGAAGTTAATATAGAAAAATCCAAAAGTAACTCTGCAGATCCAGAGAAAATTAAGGAATTTCATCAACAATTGAAAACCCTTCACAATGAGATGCAGCTTCATAGAGCAACGCTGACTGGTTTTACCGTGTGAAACGGAATGCCAGAAAGCATGCACAGAAGACTGAAGGATACGAAGCAATCACTATAGAGTTTGGTAAAAACTTGCCTGTTCCTAATATAACGAGGAATGATGTGTACTACAAAAGACAACTGTCTTTTCATCTTTTTAGTGTACACATTCTTCCCAATGGACAGCTGATTTTTACACTTATGATCAAACAGTTGCCAGAAAGGGAAGTGATGATGTGGTATCTATGCTTCACCACTTTTTTACAAGCTTTCTAAGCCCTGAAGTCCGTGAATTACACATTTTCTGCGATGCCTGTAGTGGACAGAATAAGAATTTTACAATTATTCGGTTTCTGCATTACACAACGGTTGTGTTAAAAAGGTTTGACAAAATTACAGCGACTTACCCTGTGCGAGGGCATTCATATATGGAGTGTGACCAAAATATGGCCCTCATTAACACAATTTCTAGTGCCAGGGTCGAACCAACACCCTTTGGGATCGTGGAATGCGCTTTGGAAATGTTCAAAGCTTGGGGAAATGCCTTGCAACAAAACTACAGCAAGAAGTTGGCAGTTGCTACACACCCTATAAAGCAGATTGTGGTTACAGCTGAAAATACTCAGACGATTCAGCGTCGGGACATGTACAATGGTGCATACAGATCAACAGTCACTGTAAAAAAATCAGGTAAACAAAGTAACAAACAACCTGATCACCTTCGGCACATAGAACCCAAAATGTTATATAAAGAATGTATTCCTTTGAATGCAGCAAAATACACAGACATTCAATCCTTGAAGAAATTCTGCAGACAGGAAGCACAAAATTTTTTCGACACACTTCCAGTAATCAGAACCGAGAAGAACCACCCTGAGGAGAGGGACAGCGATTACTAGAGGTATGAAATTTTACGTCACTCTTCACTTCTTCATCACTTCGAACTTCTCAGAGAATAAAAAGTAATATTAAATTTTTTTCCATTTCAGACACAAAAATCAAGACATCTCTTCTAAAACAGTAGTAAGAAAGAAAGAAAGAAAACATGGACATTCAAGGAAAATTTAACATTCAAATTATAATATATGTGTAGTTCAATCCTCAGTTTATAACTGCTATCATTAACATAATAACAGAAATTATTGCTAGTATTTTGAGTGATCTACAATTTGCAATAGACTTATCGGTTCGTTTGTAATTAAAGCCTAAACTCGAGTGTGCATAATAAAAAATCCGATGGTTGTAATACTGATACGTCTAGCGGATTCATCATAAAAAAACAAACTGTTGCAAAAGCTCACAGTACAGCATTGCACAGTACTGAACTAATGTCACTTGAAATACTGGCCACCAGTTGCTTCAGCACATTGTTTTGTATGTCCTGTAAGTGACAAGGTTAATGTCCACTAGTAGTGCTACAGTAGTATTTTGTTTCTCCTTTCTAATGCTGAATTTATTTTTGACACTATAATTACTTTTTCTTTTTAATGAAATATATTCTCTCAAAGATAATTATGTGTTATATTCAAAAATAATTATTAATTCTTTTGTGGAAAGCTCAAATATAATAGAAATTAAATATTTACCGTACCATGTAATATTTATTCCAAATGCAGAATAACGAAAGAAAATAGGCATGCACTGACCTACCACCTATAGAGATATTAACGTTAAAAACATCAGCCTTATTTAAATATTTTATATTATAGTACTGCCAGACTTCATTAACACAAACCTATCATTTGTTCTCAGATACATACTGGACAATCCATCTTTGGTGGAAGGTCGACGTGTTCTTGACATAGGCAGTGGAAGTGGTGCTTGTGCTATAGCTGCAGCATTAAGTCGAGCTCAACAAGTGACAGCAAATGATATAGATCCAGGTAATTACACTGAATTTTATTATATTAATTGACACTTTCATAAAAAGAACATGGTGTGGACACAGGTATCACATTTTTATTAATCTTTTCATGGTCTGGAATAACAGACATAATAACCTTTTAGGATTATGCTGCACAAAATTGGCAAACTTCATGATACATTCATGTCTTGTGCAGAATTTTCTCTACTTGTTCAGAAATAAAATACCACTGCTCTAAGAATTCTGAAAGATTTCAATTTAATTTCTCTGATGCTCTGTTGATGAAATGGTATCCTTACTTATTACTGAATGATCAACTATGCAATGTGAATCATATTTTTGTGTACAATAAACAAAATTGTATAAGCTATGCTATGTTTGAGCTGGCCCTGCAGTCTAGGGGTAATGTGCCTGCCTCTTGTCTGGAACAACAAATCCTCCAAAAATAAGGATACAATGGGTGCACATTTCCTGTTTAGGATGATAACAGCCGTGTGCATCAGGGTGTACTGATGGGTGACTACCTGAAACCAAGTATGTTGCCCATTTGACCTGTCTGGACTCCCTGATCAGAACTCTATCCATCATACTTGGAATGCAATTAAACGTTGTGTACCATAGTGTCAGGCACTTTCACAAGCCATCCAGGAGATTTTTTTTGTCTGTAGTGCATGAGTGAGACCCTTTAACAACAATTACTATTGGACGATGTTGTTCTCAACATGGGAGCCTTTAGTACTGCATGTGCTGCTATCCAGCATGACCCTATGCCAAAGTGATTTCTTAATCATATCATCCAAGTGATTGGTATCATTCGGTTTATGTCAATTTCATGTAACCTACTATCATAAGACAGCTATTTGAGTGAAGTTTCAATATCTGGTGTCAAAAATTTCATTTTTGGAATCCGTATTGAATCGAGATTTACATTCAAAATTGTTAGGTATGGGGATCCACCTATTCAGTACAGGAAATAGTGATAATTATATAGTCATCACATATTCATTTATTTGGGATCAGTTTCGGCAATAGGTTATGCCATCATCATCGTGACGTGAAAATGGGAACTAATATTTATTGGACATAACTGAATTATAACATCAAAACATTTACGAGAATTTTTTTATTTATCTGGCATGTCTGCTTGTGTATCGAGCCGTTATCTACATTATCGGCCATTGTTGGAACTGCAGCCTAACTGTGGAATTTACCATCAGCTTTTAATTCAAAACTATATCCCTAATTGTTACGTATTTGCTGGACATTTGGCTGGACTAATGTGATTCGCTGAATTGCCGTTTGATTTCTGCGCGCCTTAGCGGTGCGCGCTTTGAATCATAGGAATTTTGCCACTTCCGCCTTCTCTGTGAGAGAGACCAGTCACTCTCTTGTGGTTGAGTATTCAACATGGCTACATTAAGCCGAGCTGCTGAAGTGACATCGTTGCGGGATCGCAGCGCTTTAATAATGGAGCTTGACTCTGGAAGATAACTTCGACAACCTCAGGGCTATGCCCTTTAATTTTTTTAAAAATATTTCTCAGTGTGCTCCAGCCTTAATTCCTTGTTATTGGTGTAAGAAGAAAACTTCATATGAGTGTTTACCGTTAACTAGGTGGGATGGCAAAATGTGTTGTAAGTTGGATATCTTAACTCTACCCAAGTAAGTACTGTAAAGCATATATTATTAAAGTGACCTCGTACGGCCAAGGAGCACATCTTCGAAATGTCTGTTTGTTAATAAAAAAAAACTGTAAACGTCTGGTAACAAAATTTACTGTAACAGATAGGATTTAAATTTGTAAAAGTATGTAACAAAGTTTTACGGGAACTTGGAATCGCTAGGTGTGCGTGTATGAGGCTGTAGTTCGTGGGTGTTGTTTATACTTACTGTGTTGTGGTTCGTATCTTGTTTGCCTACCCATTCTTTGTGATGTTATTATTAGTATTATCTCTGTCGTGACCATTATTATTATTATTATTATTATTATTATTATTATTATTATTATTATTATTATTATTATTTTTCTATGTGTATTTTCCTCCCTATTTTTCTTCTTTGTTTGGAATTGCCTTCCTACTGTGTTGCTTTTGCGTTTGCTGGCTGACAATTTGTAATTTGTATGAGGTCGTTATTTGCATTGTCGGGACGTTAATTAAATGACACCTCATATATGCATCTTAGCGTTATCCAAAGCCCCCTCCATTCTAAATTATCTAAGCTGTTGGTGTACTGTTTAAAAATAGGTAAATGTAATTTCCTACTATAACCCATGGGAGTAATAATAATTATTATTATGATTTTTAGTAAGGTCGAATCTGTGAAAAATTGAAATTTGCTGGTCGACATTTAATTTAATGTATGCCATTCTCTTAACGTTTACTTGTCACATCTATCCATTGTTTGAGTTCCTTGCCTTTGTGGATTATTACGTAATGGTCATCCTTTTTTTTTAAATCTTATCTGATGACACGTTATTAATTTTGGTGGCTTTGATGATTATAATGAGGTGATGGCTTGGCGTCGGTAAATGTTGCTCCGGGTGTGTGCTTCGAGTTCTGTTGTTGTGTGGGCACGCATTGTGTATCTTTTCCTTTGATATTTTCTTATTTGGTTGGGATCATTATCCACCTTGTTTATTATTATTTATTCTGGTTTCCTTTAATTGTGTAGTTTTTTTTTTTTACTCGCGGTTGGAGCCACTGATTTATTATTATTATACTCTTTGGTGTGTGTTTTTTTGGGGGGCGTGTGTCCTCTTATTTGTAGTGTAGCAAATTTCAATTTGAAACAGATTTTATATCGCGGGCCCGCATATCGGTTGCAACCAAATTTTAAGATTAAATTTTTAATCTTTCTGTACATAAGGTAACGAGTTAGTTATGAATTTCAAACTTCGATTTTGGTGGAAGCCAATGCTAATTTAATGTAAGCTTCATTTCATTTTAATTTCAATTTTATTTTAAAATACTGTTTCTCTCATTTAGTTTAATTGCATTTTAAATTTTTGGAAAAAGAAATATATATATATATATGTATATTCATTGTTCTTATTTTATACCATTTTCAAATTAAATTTACATAGTAAATTTTCTTCATTTTAAATTTATCTCGTGTGTCATTTAGTAGCTAGCAATATTTACCTGGCAACCTGTCAAAGTTATGTAAGACCCTGGCCTTTTAATTCTCGCCTTTGCCCTCCATGCTTCGTCTTTGGTGCTACTGCCCTTATGGTAAGTATTGTGTTTTGTTTTCATTGTTTTTTTTTTCTATTTGCTTCACATCGCACCGACACCGATATGTCTTATGGCGATGGTTTTCATTGTTGTTTGGGTTGTTTGGTGCATTTCTGGTAAGGTTGCAATCAGCCTAGAAAGTAAGACAAAGACATTGGAAATAGAGTACATTACATTTCTTTAAATTAATATCAGTACTTTTTAAAATGTATGTGCTTGAACTAAATTACTTTATATTTGTACAAAAGGGTTTTTAACATTAAAATTAAATATAAAAAGGTGTACACCAAAATATTTGTACAGTTAAAATTACAAAAGTGGAATGCATTTTTGTCACATTTTAAGAACAATATGGGTCATTAGCTACTTTGTAGTCAAAATGGTATATATGAAATTGAGTTTCTTAGTTCAATATTTTCATTTGTAGTCATTATAAATAGGCTGATGGACTAATTGCAACGACCAGTTGTTTACTTAAAGTTCCTCGTAGATGTTCACTAAGTGATTTCTAATATATTCAACTTAGATATAGTAATGTGAGATGTTTAAGATGTCTTATACGACTAAAATATAATATGGCTTCTCTGTCACAGCTTATTATAGCCACAAAAGTTCAGTAAATAAAAGGATAAGTCCATTGTATAGCTTGGTCTGCGTGTCTGCAGGTTGTTAACTACTTTCCAGTTCTTGCGGTATATGTAAAATTTGGTTTATCTATTTCGAACGTCTTGATTCAATTTTTAAACATTTGTAAACAATATAGATATGCCAATGAGCTAGTTGCTACAACCAGTTATTCAATTGAAAGAAGTTCCTCATAAATGTGTACTGCATCATAAACATTCCCCTTCCAGCCACTTTGAAAAACTCATTGCTCGTGTTGGACACTGAGACAGGTCTCGTGTCCTTTCAGACTGTTCCAATGATATCTGTTTCTTCTGACTTCATTTCATTATTGCTCCCATATCGTCATTGCCGGGACAAAACCTCCTGTGTGATAACATTTTTGGAGATATACTGACCCGCAACACATACATCATGAGGAGCAAGAATGCCTTGACTATATTCACACAGTACTGCACCTTAGATGATAGAACCTTACCAGCCAAAGTTCTGAGCTAAAATATTTCATACCGAGCTCGATAGCTGCAGTCGCTTAAGTGCGGCCAGTATCCAGTATTCGGGAGACAGTGCGTTCGAACCCCACTGTCGGCAGATCTGAAGATGGTTTTCCGTGGTTTCCCATTTTCACGCCAGGCAAATGCTGGGGCCACGGCCGCTTCCTTCCCATTCCTAGATCTTTCCTGTCCCATCATCGCCATAAGACCTATCTGTGTCGGTGTGACGTAAAGCAAATAGCAACAAAATATTTCACATAGGAGGTTTTGTCGTGGCAGCGACGATATGCATCTCAGTATAACTATTATGCAGGAACGAACACAGACTAACTGACGACAGAACATCACTCTACCCACCTTTAAAAAGAAGGGAAGTCTTGCTGAGTGTGTTAATTTCTACCTGATCATACTTGTAAGCTATATGATGATCTTCTAATGCATTCTGGATGACCGGATTTGCAAGATTGTTAAAATGACCAAGAAACAAGCTGGATTGGTGGAAAGTAGGAGTGCAACCAGTGCAATCTATACTGCATGACTCGTAGTTGAGAAACACTATGAGGACAGTGTCAAGTATTCGGGAGACAGTGCGTTCGAACCCCACTGTCGGCAGCTCTAAAGATGGTTTTCCGTGGTTTCCCATTTTCATCTCTCTTTCTCTCTTTCTCGGACCCTAACAAAGCACACCATGTGTTGTGTGTCCAGTAATCTCCTCATTGTTGTTATTCTCAACATACTTTGGTCGATATTCAAGATCAACAATGGATTTTCAATTCATATTTAAACTGTGACAATGCAGCAATCTCTTTAGTGTAATGACCTCAGTGTAGAAGTGACGAGAGCAACACCTAGAAGTAAGCAGTCTGGCATTGGTAAGAGTGAACCCCACGGTGTAGGGGTAATGTGCCTTCCTTTTACCCGAAGGCCCTGGGTGATTTCCGGCCAAGTCAAGGCTGGTTCGAGGTCCACTCAGCCTACGTGATTACAATTGAGGAGCTATCTGGTGGTGAGATGGCGGTTCCGGTCTAGAAAGCCAAGAATAATGGCGAGCGGATTCGTTGTGCTGACCACACAACACCTCATAATCTGCAGGCCTTTGGGCTGAGCAGCATTCTCTTGGTAGACCATGGCCCTTTGGGGCTGTTGCACTGTGCGGGTTGTGTGTTTTATTTCGTGCATTTTCTAGTGTTTTCCTCATGTTGAATTTATTGTATAGTATATTAATGAGAATATGGATAATTATTTAGATCTTCTGTGTTGAACTGTAGTTTCGTTTTATGTACAGTGCACTCCCGATAATTCGCGGTAATTAATACACGCACTTCCGCAAATTATCGAAACCCGTGAATTATCCGCAGTCATTTTTAAGCCTGGTAAAAACAAAACAATAGGTTAAAATAATGTTTATTTTATGAACAAGCAGAAAATAATTATAACACTTCACATTGTATTGTAAGACACGCTAGAGAAAAATTACAAAATGCCATGTGGATTATGCCAACATTCGTATCTAACGAAAAAAATCGGTCACCACTTTTTGTTTCTTAGATGATTGTTCGTTTTTCCTAATTTTGGATCATGCATTTCTCAAGAAAACAATACTCGTATCTGAAAATGAAAATTCATTTCTCTTTTCTATTTAAGAGATAAGTATGTCTGTAGAGACACTAACTTGGCTGTGGGAAACTTTCGGAGTTTCTGTTGCATCACTCCTGCACTTGATATCATCTGAATCTCCTTCTTCCGCACCAACCGTCAAATTCCGTACAATATCCTCCTCGCTTTCATATCTGAAACCCTAATCGTCCTTATCGACGTCTAACCACTCAATAATGTCACTTTCTTCTGCATCTTGGCATTTACCCAGGTTTTTCAATAATGATATCATCGTAGCGAGACTACGTTGCCCGTTCGAAATATCATCGTCACTGAAGCCAGCAAATGTTTGCTCTTCACCTAGAACAGATTTCCATGATCATGCGAGCATAGTAGCGGTAATTTTGTCCCATGACTTATTGTCTGCATGAAGAGCATCCAACATACTTAAGTCCTTCCAAAATGTTCGAATATCGATGGCTTCCTCAATCAATTGCTGTAACAGAGATGACCTGTAGTTCTTCTTTAAAGCAGCAATAACACCTTGGTCCGTAGGTTGGAGAATAGAAGTTACATTAGGGGGAAGGTATTTCACGTAAATATCACCTTCTTTAAGTTCACTTTAGTGTGGGATGAGAAGGCGCATTGTCAATCAAGAGCACTGTTTTGATTGGCAGTGACTGCGTAATTAGGTAGGCCATCACTTGTTTCACAAAATGATTGTTAAACCAGTCGTTAAATATCTGTGTGTCCATCCACGCTGCCTTTTGATGGTAGTACTGCAAAAGTACGTTCTCTTGTTTAAAACAACGGGATTTTCTGGATTTCCCTATCTCTAATAATTTTAATTTATGATCGCCACTTGCGTTAGCACACGCCATAATGGTTATTCTTTCCTTGGAGGTTTTGCGGCCTGAGGCGTGCTCTTCTTGTTGCATCATTAATATTCGGCATGGTAAACATTTCCAGTACAACCCTGTTTCGTCTGCATTGTAAAGTTGTCTAAGGTCAAGCTGTTCTTTTTTTCAATGAATGATTGAAATTCCTGTGCAAACTTTTCAGCAGCATCCGTGTATATGCTGAGACGCTCACCGTGAATAGAAATTTCTCGTATTCCGTAGCATTTCTTAAACCGCGTAAGCCAGCCAGAAGATGCTTTAAAATCGCCTTCTAAGCCAAGAGCATCATGAAAATGTTTTGCTTGCTCAGCACACATTGGGCCGGACACAGGAATACATACCAATATAAAAGGTCCGTTATTGGACAATATAAATTTTCCAGCTAACTCATCCCTGGTTGCCAGCGTTTCGCCCCCGTGTGCTAGGCTGGGCTCGTCAGTTGGTACCTAGCACACCTACCAAGATGCTGGTTAGTGCATACTGTGGGGGCCACTGCGTAGGCTAATTATAGCCACCGGCAGTGCCAATGCAATATGAGAGACCCCGTCTCACTATCGAAAAATTGATGCCTGCTTGGCCATCGGATGATATAGATGTTGATTCCCATAGGGAACCCGAATTATTTGTTCCGAATGAGTAAATTTATAATACCAATATAAAAGGTCTGTTATTGGACATTATAAATTTTCCAGCTAATTCATTCCTGGTTGCCAGCGTTTCGCCCCCGTGTGTTAGGCTGGGCTCGTCAGTTGGTACCTAGCACACCTACCAAGATGCTGGTTAGTGCATGCTGTGGGGGCCACTGCGTAGGCTAATTATAGCCACCGGCAGTGCCAATGCAATATGAGAGACCCTGTCTCACTATCAGAAAATTGATGCCTGCTTGGCCATCGGATGATATAGATGTTGATTCCCATAGGGAACCTGAATTATTTGTTCCGAATGAGTAAATTTATAATACCAATATAAAAGGTCTGTTATTGGACATTATAAATTTTCCAGCTAACTCATTCCTGGTTGCCAGCGTTTCGCCCCCGTGTGCTAGGCTGGGCTCGTCAGTTGGTACCTAGCACACCTACCAAGATGCTGGCTAGTGCATACTGTGGAGGCCACTGCATAGGCTAATTGTAGCCACCGGCAGTGCCAATGCAATATGAGAGACCCCGTCTCACTATCAAAAAATTGATGCCTAGGCTGGACTCGTCAGTTGGTACCTAGCACACTTACCAAGACGCTGGCTAGTGCATACTGTGGAGGCCACTGCGTAGGGTAATTGTAGCCACAGGCAGTGCCAATGCTATATGAGAGACCCTGTCTCACTATCAGAAAATTGATGCCTGCTTGGCCATCGGATGATATAGATGTTGATTCCCATAGGGAACCCGAATTATTTGTTCCGAATGAGTAAATTTATAATACCAATATAAAAGGTCCGTTATTGGACATTATAAATTTTCCAGCTAATTCATTCCTGGTTGCCAGCGTTTCGCCCCCGTGTGCTAGGCTGGGCTCGTCAGTTGGTACCTAGCACACCTACCAAGATGCTGGCTAGTGCATACTGTGGAGGCCACTGCATAGGCTAATTGTAGCCACCGGCAGTGCCAATGCAATATGAGAGACCCCGTCTCACTATCAAAAAATTGATGCCTGCTTGGCCATCGGATGATATAGATGTTGATTTCCATAGGGAACCTGAATTATTTGTTCTGAATGAGTAAATTTATAATGCCAATATAAAAGATCCGTTATTGGACATTATAAATTTTCCAGCTAACTCATTCCTGGTTGCCAGCGTTTCGCCCCCGTGTGCTAGGCTGGGCTCGTCAGTTGGTACCTAGCACACCTACCAAGATGCTGGCTAGTGCATACTGTGGAGGCCACTGCGTAAGCTATTTGTAGCCACCGGCAGTGCCAATGGAATATGAGAGACCCCGTCTCACTATCAGAAAATTGATGCCTGCTTGGCCATCAGATGATATAGATGTTGATTCCCACAGGGAACCTGAATTATTTGTTCCGAATGAGTAAATTTATAATACCAATATAAAAGGTCCGTTATTGGACATTATAAATTTTCCAGCTAACTCCTTCCTGGTTGCCAGCGTTTCGCCCCCGTGTGCTAGGTTGTGCTCGTCAGTTGGTACCTAGCACACCTACCAAGACGCTGGCTAGTGCATACTGTGGAGGCCACTGCATAGGCTAATTGTAGCCACCGGCAGTGCCAATGCAATATGAGAGACCCCGTCTCACTATCAAAAAATTGATGGCTGCTTGGTCATCGGATGATATAGATAGAGGGCGAAACTTTGACAATACGGGCTCTAATATGAAGTTTATAACGTGCAATGGTTTATACCTGATCGTGCAGCCTCACCGTGCAGTCTGTCATCTCATTAGATATTTGAGCGCATGACCTCCGATTGGGTCACGCCAGCAGTCTGTTGTCTGATTGGATATCCAAATGCATGACCCCGATTGGGTCGTGCCGAGCAGTCGTTCCTCTGATTTGCCGACTGTGATACCACCGATCCTAGTTGGCTTCAGCCATGAGTTATATAAGGAGGAGTACCAGGCCTTGCTGAGCTTGAGTCCTTCCCCCTTTCTGTTGAAGTTATCCAGATATTTGTGTATTTCCCTTTAGAGGCAGGCATGAAGTTGAATGTTGTGGCCAGTATATCAATATCCTCATAACAGATTTTGTGCTGTCTTCAAGCAGCTCATGCTCCACTATTGTTGACTTTTCGTATTGTCCCAGGCAACTGTTCCTTTTGTGCTCCATCAGGAGAGCCTTAACATTTCTGTCAGTCGTGCCAGTATAAACAGCTCCATAGCTGCACGGTATCCTATAGACTCCAGTAGTAGTTAGAGGGTCACATGGATCATTGGCAGAAAGGACATGTTTCGTAGCTGTCCAGTCAGCTGAAATATGTTCTTAACATCAGAACGTTTCAGGATCTTCCAATATGATCCATAATGTGGTTATCGTAATCTATAAGTTTCATTTCTGTATTGATGTTGTACACAAATGCAATGAGAAGAAGGCTTCCACCTAATCAATACTTAATTAATTTTTAATTTAATAAACAAGTATTGATTAGGTGGAAGCCTTCCTCTCATTGCATTTCCGTAACGTGGTTCTTGTTTATTGTCAGCTGGTTTTCTTCTGGGATGGAGTGCCCTCCTGACCTCTTGTACTGTATAGCCATTGAATTGTAAGGCTTGATCAAGATAACATAGTTCTTCCTCGATGTACTCTGGTTCACCAACTCAGCGAGCAAACCACCAAGGTCTTCATCGTGGTGCGCTTCTGACCAGGATGGTGATTGGAATCTTCATTTAAGTATCGATCTGTGTGTGTTAGTTTTCGATACACTTGATGTCCCACGGATCCATCATTCTTCCACTTCACCAGCACATCCAGGAAGGCTAATTCCCAATCCTTTTCCTTCTGCACAGTGAATTGTTTGCGAGCATGAATGCTATTTGGATGTCTAAGAAAACTATCAAGTGCCTCCTCTCCATGTGTGACACAGTAGTGTCATCCACGTAACGGAATCAACAACTGGGTTTATTTAAATTAGTCTGCAGAGCTTCCTTCTCAGAGAACTTCATACAATAGTTGGCAATAACAGGGCTAAGCGGGCTTCCCATGGCAACACCATCGGTCTGTTCACAAAATTCATGTTTCCATTGAAAAAATGTTGTCGTAAGTATATGTTCAAATAAAACTGTTATCTCATCTAGAAAAATATGTTGAATATCTTCAAGAGTATCCTTGATAGGTACCATGGTAAACAGGTCATCAAGACTGACGAGTATATCCCCTGGTTGTACTCACAAGTGTCACAATCTATCTATGAAATGTGCAGAGTCTTTTTCCGCAAGAAACATACAAGTGTTTCTCTATTTTTAAAGGAGATTCCAAATACTAATTTTCATGTCTGTAACATCTTCATTTCTTGAGATATAAGTATCCTCATAAACGTAATTCAACTAATTTCGCACCCCACCCTCCCTTCCTACCCGTTAAACTGATTCCTCCCTCCCCAAAAGTGTGTTTCTTTATTTTTAAAGGAGATTCCAAATACCAATTTTCACGTGTTTAACTACAGTTTTTGAGATATAAGTATCCTCATACAAAGAATTCAACAAATTTTTCAATTCATTCACCCTCCTTAAGTGGATTTTCCAAAGAGAAAAGAACATGTGTCTCTTTACTTTGAAAGAAGATTTCAAATACAAATGTTCATGACTCTAACATCTTCAGTTTTTGAGATATAAGTATCCTCATAAAAATAATTCAACTCCTTTTGTACCCCAGCCCATTAAGTTGATCCCTCCTCCAAAAAATGCGTGTTTCTTTATTTTTAAAGAAAATGCCAAATACAAATTTTCATGTCTGTAACATCTTTAGTTTTTGAGATATAAGTATCCTCATGAAAAGAATTCAACTCCTCTTTCACTCCACCCCTACCCGTTAAGTTGGTTTCAGCCCACCCAAAAAAATGCGTGTTTCTTTATTTTTCTAGGAGATTCCAAATACCAGCTTCTATGTCTGTAACCTTCAGTTTTTAGATATAAGTTTCTCCGGAAAAAGAATTCTATTTCTTTCACTTCATTTCACACTCCCCACCTAAGTAATTTTCCAAAAATAAACAGTACCCGTTTCCTTAAAAGAGCTTCCAAATACGAATATCATGACTGTAACATCTTCATTTTTTGAGATATATGTATCCTCGTAAAAGGAATTCATCTCCGTTTTCATCCCCCACCCTAGCAATTTGATTTCCCCCCCCCCCCAAAAAAAATGCGTGCTTCTTTATTTTTAAAGGAGATTCCAAATACCAGTTTTCACGTTTGTAACATTTTTAGATTTTTTGGTATATATTCATAAAAGTAATTCAACTAATTTTCCAATTATTTCACCCCTCCCCACCCCCATTAAGGGTTTCTCCAAAAACTAAAGAATATGTGTTTCCTTATTTTTAAAGGAGATCCCAAATACCAATTCTCACATCTGCAACACGTTAAGTTTTTGAGATATAATGTAGATATGCTCGTTTTAAAAATTCACCCCCCTTTCTAAGTTTCCCTTAACCCGTGAAAGCCCAATGTCACCTACAGGTGACACCCAATATTAATAACATTTCCTGCTCATCAGGCTGCTTGAATTTCTCTGCCTGTTGGAAGTATTTAAAGAAAGATCTTATAATTTGAAATGGACCCTTTGTAAACTCACAGCCTGTACTGATCAGTCAGCTCTCGCTCAGAAAAAAAGAGGAAACAGACTGCATTGAAGTGGTGAAGCAACCGCATGTTATTGTGTCATGGAAAGCATGTGATAAAACGTAATTTTATTTTGCATTTTATGCATGTATATTGCTTAAAGGTTCAATAGTGAAAATGATACATTCTTAAGCATAATATTATAATTTAAGCATATGTTATTGCCATGAAAAAGCATGGTGTCACCTGTAGGTGACATTAGTCACATCAAGTAAGCCTTTTTGTCCAGTTTCAATTATGAACAGTATGTGATATTCACTCCATGTTTTTTCTCTCTCTTCAGTCTGACACTGGATGAGTTACTACAAATGTTGGAAGATGACAGTAATAATGCACCCCAGATGATATTATTATGTTTCCTCAGAATGATGGGCAGTTTACAGATGAGGGAGGTGGCGATGAAGCAACTGATTCTGTCAATGTCAATCCCCTTCCTGGTAGAATATCGAGGTTGACAGTGTAAATATATGTGATATCGGCTTATGATGGTAAACCGATACCTTCTAATGAAATGCAGCAGGCATCTAGTCTTTCTAGGACAAATAAACCAGCATCTTCTACGAAAAGATACAATACATTGCGAGCAGCTACAGAGAAGAATAATTCTTATTCTTATCCTTATTTTATTTTCCGATTGGGTGAGGTGAGGTGCATGAGGAACCTTCTGAATATGATGGATCGCAACTGTCTGCAGTTCAGTTTTTTGAGTTACTGCTCATTGAAGAAGAAGAATCTCATTGTGAAAATGTCCAAGTTATACGCTCCGCACACAAACCATATGCTAGACATAACTGTGGTCAATTGATACGTGATTTGGTTACCTCATAGACTTGAGCCTTACCAAGGGTCTAAATTGGCTCCGAATTCGGGACAGTCCGAATATGCGTTAGGGGCAGCAGTTGTCCTCACACTTAAATGTATGTTACCAGCAAGCTGCGAACTGTAACTATACTGACCAATGTCACCTACAGGTGACACCCCTATATTTTCTTTTTGGACCACGTTTCCTGCAGAGTTTTGGTTTTGCATTGTTGTAGTGTAGCTAACATAATCTGAAAGGAAATACATAGATTTATTTCCTGCACTATGTTTGGGCTTTGACGGGTTAAGTGGATTTTCGAAAAAAATATTTATGTTTATTTATTTTACAGGAAATTCCAAATACCAGTTTTCAAATCTGTAATTTGTTACCTGGCTGAGATAATTTGCAGATATAATCTTTTCAAAAATTCACCCCGTTTGTCACTCCTGTTCATCCTCTATTCCTCAGACTATCCAAAAACACAAAAATACATGTTTCTTTATTTTCAAAGGAGATTCCAAATACCAATTTTCATGTCTGTAACATCTTCAGTTTTTGAGATACAAGTCTCCTCATGAAAGGTGTTCAACCCCCATTTTTCACCCCCTTAATGGGATTTTCCCAAAACAAAAAATACATGTTTGTTTATTTTTAAAAGAGAATCCAAATACCAATTTTTACATCTATAAACTTTTATGTTTTTGAGATACAGATATCTCCATTTTAAAAATTCACCCTCCTTTTCACCCCCGTAGCACTGGAATATCCAAAAATCCCCCCTTAGTGACTACCTACACCCTAATATAAATGCATCCCCAAAATTTCATTTCTTTACGCCCACTAGTTTTGGCTCGGTGATGATGAATCAGTCAGTTATTACTTATTACAAGTACTTATTACTTTTTCAGGAAGTAATCAGTAAAATTATAATTACAATTACTTCACAGAGCATGAGTCTTCAGGGAATCACTGACATTTTTTTCATATGGGGATGGAATGACACCCAAGTTTGCAAAGAAAAATATTACTCTATTTTGTGCCTTTTAGCATAGAGACATTTAAGTAGCTCTCATCACTAGGTGAGACTAAACAAATTTTCAAAATGATTGCTCCCAAGCAAAATTTAAATGTCACTTTCAAGTTTTCATTATTTTCAGGATAACTAATTCAAAATTTTTATTCAAATAGGGAAATGGAAGTGCCATAACTCCTTCGTCGTCACATGTTTATTCTGGCTCCATTCTCGACACTATAACTCCATTGGGTGGGGTGGGGGGTGGTGGTTCAATAACATCCATGGTATTCCCTGTCTGTCGTAAGAGGCATCTAAAATGGAGACCAAGGACTCTCAACTTGGGAGCATGGGTTGGCGTCCATGGTTCCGCTAGGTGAGCCTGGCATTGCTTCCTTCCACGTACTTGTGTCAGTGTCCTCGATTTCATCTTTCCTATTTGAACTCCCTTGCTCAACTTTTTTCTTTCCTAATCTCCACAGTATTAGGTTTTTGAGGAGTAAGGAGCCTTTAATTTTTACGCCCTTCACAGCCATTCCTTTTTTTTTGCTGATACCTTCACTTTTCAAAATGTCTGATCTCCATTTTCCTTCTGATTAGTGTTAATAGAGGAAGGTTGCCCAGTAGTACCAACTTCCTCTAAACCAATAATCACTACAGCAACCTAGTATACAATTATCTAAACCTCAACCAGTAACCACAAGAACCTGCGAGTAAATGAATGAGTGTGCATCGTATCTTGGAATTATTCCCTTTGCACGACACCTTGTGAGTGCTGGGTGGGTTATTGGTTTACAAAAGTAAGATGACCATGGAAGTAACGTATTTGCAAATGCTGGGGAACGACAGGCATGGATGGTACAAAAGTGGAATAATAATAATTAGAATGAGCACACATAAGGGTGAATATAAAGGGAGACAGAAAGATAAAATGCTCTCGATGCATTGTACGTTGATTACTGGAATTTAACAATTATCAAAATGTAACAATTACTAAAACAACTTTAAACTGAAACAGTTATGGATTCACCGACAAAATCTATTGTCAGAAAGAGGGATTAACCATGGGCTCACCAATATCAGGAATAATAGCAAACATATTCCTAACTAATATTGAAAACAATTTCTTAACCAATTAAGAAAAACAGAGGAAGACCAAGGTGGTCAGTTTTAAGAGGTGAAGAACTAAAAGAGGCTACAGAGCTGGTAACAAATACGGGATTATAGAAGCACTTAGTTAATTCACAGAGGCTCACAGACTGAATGCTGAAAGGCATAACAGTGTACAATGAAGATATATGTATGAGATTGTGGTGGGCTGGTTATTGGTTTATGAAAATAAGGTGACCATGGATGTAACATATTTACAAATGCTGTGCAATGAGAGGTTAACCGTAGGTGGTAAAAAAGGGAAATAATAATAATAAGCAGAATGAGCATGCATAAGTGCGAATATAAAGGGAGAAGGAAAGATAAATCTGCAATGCCAAAATCAGTTTTAAAAAACTGATGTATTTCGACACAAAACACGACAAGTTACCAATAGTGAAACTAGAAGATCACAACTCATATCATAACAGATCAAAGAAGAATATTACAAAGATTCATTACAGATAATGCATGGCAATCTTTGATAAGTTAAATTTGAGTATATTTGTGAAATACACATACGAAACAGAACAAATGTTTCTCAACCAAGTTGTACACAAATGTAAGAAGAAATAAATAGGAAAAATAGAGGTAAAGGCCATGAACAGGACAAAAAGGGACTCCAAAATAATCACCAAAGTAAAAGTATCCACAACGTAAAATGAGATTGTGCAGAATCAAGCAATAGCGTAGGAAGGGAGCTAAATAAAAAACAATGCACTGTACAGTTCTTTTAACCAAATTCAGGAAAGCAGGCGATGTTGAACAGATACTGTACATTACACCCAATTACAATGCCAGATTAACAGTCCACAAGTTCAAAACAAGGCATATTCACAATTAGTAATGAGATATAATCAGCGTTGAGGTACGAGGTTTCAAAAGTATTGAAGGAAGAATGCTCATTTGCATATTAATTCAGGTAGCATTTCAAGTCAAAGGAATTAGAAATCGAGTGGCTCTCATATCAGTTATCAGATTAAGTACAATTGCTCGAGAACATTTAGTCACATGAATGCGAAGTGCACAAAAAACGGGCAACAGGGGTTGAATACCATTTTATATCTCAAAAACTGGAGATGTTAAAGACGAAAATTGGTGTTTAGAATCTCCTTTAAAAATAAAGAAAAACACATTTTTTTTGGAAATTCCAATTAATGGGGGTAAATAAGAGTGACAAATGGTTGATTTAAAAAAACTATATGTACAGTATATGTCAAAAACGTAACATTTTACAGACGTGAGATTTGGTATTTTTAATCTCTTTAAAAAATAAAGGAACATGCATATTTTTGTTTTTGGAAAAACCACTTAAGGGGGTAAAAAGGACTGAAAAGGGGTTGAAATCTTTTTATTAGGATACTGACATCTCAAAAATTGAAGATGTTACAGACGTGGAAATTGCTGTTTGGAGTCTCCTTTAAAATTAAAGGAACACTTGTTCTTATGATTTTGAAAAATCCACTCAAGGGGTTGGATGAATTGAAAAATTAGCTGAATTCTTTGTAAGAGGATACGTATATCTCAAGAATTAAAGATGTTACAGATGTGAAAATTTGTACATTATTTGAAATCGCCTTTAAAAATGAAGAAATACATCTTCTTTTATTTTTGGTCATCGCACTTAGGGGGGGTGAAAGAATTGAAAACTTAGTGAATTCTTTGCATGAAGATACTTATATCACAAAAACAAAAGATGTTACAGACTTAAAAATTGGTATTTGGAAGCCATTTTATAGACAAAGAAACATGCATTTCTTGGAAAATTCTCTTATAGGGAAGGGTGAAAGGAAATGAAAAAATTAAGTTTTGTCTGGATAGTTATCTCTCAAAAACTGAAGGTTACAGATGTAATAATTGGTATTCGGAATATCCTTTAAAAATAAAGAAACATGCATTTTTTGGGTGGAAATCAGCTTAACGTGGGGAAGGGGGGTGAAAAAGGAGTCTTAATTCTTTTTATGAGGACACAGTACTTATATCTCAAAAACTGTAGATGTTACAGACATGAAAATTTGTATTTGGAATCTTCATTCAAAGTAAAGAGACACATATTCTATTTACTGTGATTAAGTCAATACGGACCCAATACTGACCATTATGGTCAAGATTATTAATAGTATTCTTTTGTTTTCAGAAAATCCACTTAAGAGGGTGAAGAATTGAAAAATGAGTTGAATTATATGAGGACACTTATATCTGTAAAAACTAAAGATATTACAGATGTAAAAATTGGTATTTGGAATCTCCTTTAAAAATAAAGGAACATCTATTTTTTGTTTTTAGAAAGTCCACTTGAGGGGAGAAGGGGTGAAAAGAAGTGAGGAAGAAGTTTTTATACTTTATGGACTTTTCAGATAATGTCTTAATACAGTACCGAGGAATGATTACATCTAACAAATTATGAAATCCACGTGAGTGAAGCCGCAGGGAATTGCTGGTAAGATATAAACACCGCTGAAGTACGGAAGGTTTCGAAAATATTGATGGAAAAATGTTCATTTGCACACTAATTCAAGTAGCATTTCGAGTCAAAGGAATTAGATCCATTGGCTCTCATGTCGATTATCAGATCAAGTACAATCACTTGAGAACATTTAGTCACATGAATGTGAAGTGCACAAACTTTAAGTTTGCAATACTTCATGATGTAATCAGAAAGTCCCATGCTGGTGTGGAAAGGTCCGGAAAATAAGTAGAAATTGACACCAGTATTATAAAGATGACTCTTTCTGCTGTAGTTGAAGTACGTCTGAAATTAATGCTACCTTATATTGGCAAGTTTGTGGAAGGAGGGACAGAGGGGAAGTTATGACATACTTGCACTAGCACACGCCAAGGAATATGCTAGAAGTTAGGAGTAGAGTCTAACGCCGATGACATAGTCCAGCGCGATAGTACAGACGAAAGCTATCAGTCTTTCCACACTTGAAACGGACTGCGGAGGCAGAAAGGTGGTTGAGGTGGAGGTTACAAGATAATGTTCCATCATCTAGGAACCCTATTTCCATGTGTATGTGCTGAGGATCATCATCCATAGACTTAAGCAATTATTCAGTTGGGATCTGCAATAGCATAGGTCTGTTAATCTGATGATAGTACAAAGGAACAAATTTCTTAGGCTGTACCCAAGCATTTATTTATTTATTTATTTATTTATTTATTTATTTATTTATTTATTTATTTATTTATTTATTTCATCATCATCATCTTTTCCCCTTATCCAGCTCCTGCCGGGTGAGGGTATTTATGACACTTCTCCACTTTCCTCTCTCCTTCCACCATTCCTCTGCCATGATCTTATCTCAGTCTAAATTTTGTCTTCTTATGCCGCTCTTCACTGATTCAATCCACCTTGTTCTAGGTCGTCCTCTTATTCTCTTGTCCTTGAACTTTACCTCCAGCATCTGTCTTGGAATTCTGTTCTCCTCCATCCTCTTTACATGTCCAGACCACCTTAGTTTATTCTTTTCAACTCTCTCATTTAACTTTCCTATCCTAACTTCCTTCCTAACATCTTAATTTTTCACTCTGTCTTACCTTGTCTTTCCTGTCATACTTCTTAGGAATTTCATCTCACTGGCTGGGATTCTACTTTCTTGCCTGCTAATCAAAGTCCATGTCTCAGCTGCATAAGTCATTATGGGTACATAGTTTTTGTACATTATCTCTTTACTTTTCCTTGGTACTTCTTTGCTCCAAACAAGTTTTCTTACACTTTGATAGAATGCATTACCCTGCTGTACTCTCCTGCTAATCCCCATGTCCACCCTAGCATTCTGCATTAATTCACTTCCTAGGTATTTAAAGCTGTTCACAATTTCCAGACTCTGACTTCCAGTTTTCATAGTGCCCTTTCCTTGCCTTTCCCCTCTCGACATCACCGTAGTCTTGCCTTTATCTGTACTGATTTTCATGTCATACTTCTCAGTTTTTCATTAAGTACATCTAGTTGTCGTTTTAATTCTTTGCTGTTCTTTTCCCAGATCACAACATCATCTGCAAATAGCAGTAGCTTCATCTTTTTATCTTCATAGGTTTCCTTTGTTTAGTTTACAATTTTGTCCATGACCATAATAAACAAAAGAGGTGACAGCACACTCCCCTGTCTTAGTCCAGTCTTCCTAAACCATTCTGTCATCCCAACTGAGGTCATTACTCTGCTAACACACTTGTTATACATTGCTTGCACCATTTCTAACATTTCTTTTGCAAGTCTTTTTTTAATCATGGTTTCCCAAACCTTCTCTCTGGAGACACTATCATTTGCGTTTTCTATATCTATGAAAGTCATGACCAGATCCTTTCCATATTTCCAGTTTTTTCCAACAGCTGTCTCATGCTGAAGACTGGGTCCTCTATAAACATGGCGTCGGCAGTGCAAGCTTCTAATGAGTGTTCCCAGATTTTGTTAGAAAACGAAGTGAAATGTGCTGTAAGATATACAGAAAATGTTGCAGATGGTGAGAAGAACAGTCAAGGTATTCTCAGTAGTGAAAGTAATCACTCCTTATCTCCAGAAAAAGACATTTGTACCAGTAATATCTATGAACGCGCGTGTGTGTAGGCCTAAAATGACGCCTTCATCTGGCCATGAAACTGTTGAATCACTACACAAAATAATAGAAGTGCTACATAAGGATTTGGTAGAAGCAAACCTTGTAATTAAAAATTACGGTCTGAAAAGACAGATCTGATTGAAGTGGTGGAAAAACTTTAAAAAATGCGATGGTGTTGGTGTTGGCGCGTCGTGGAGTGAGGTAATGTAACGACAAAGGAAAGTGTTACTAACTAGGCCTAATTCATTTGGAAATCATCCTGCAGTAATGAACAGATTCAGCGTTCTACACAAAGTTCGGGAAGAGCAAGGAAGCACTTCTTTCTCCCAAGATGCGAGTTCTCCGACAAAAAATGCCGAATTCACACTGATAACATGATCAAGAAAGTAAGGAAGGAGAAGAAAGTGAAACTGTTTGGTGATAGTCACGGTCGAGGCCTTTCAGCAAATCTAGTAGAACTGCGAGCCAACAGTGAAGTGACAGGTGTTATTCAACCAGGTGCCCCTTTTCAGAAGTAGTGAAACCCCTCTTGAGTAATGCTGATAAACTCTCCTCAAACGACATCATAGTTATTGTCGGTGGAACCAACGACGTAGCCAGAAATGAAGGCCATCAGGTTGCAAGTATTCTGAAAAGGACTCTAGGTAAGCTGACCCATACAAATTTGATAGTTACAATGTGCCCCATAGACATGATTTAACTGACTGGTCAATTGTGAATAAAGCTGTCAAGGACACAAATGAGAAATTCAGGCAAATATGTAGTCATTTCAAAAATTTTACACTGTTAGACATTAGTAAATTAAACCGAACTTCTCATACGAGGCATGGCATGCACTTGAATAGACTGGGGAAGCAATATGTAAGCAAGTTAATACGTAACATAATCACAAGTAAAGATCAGGAAAAGACTGTCCTAGAACTACCTAGTCTGGGGAACATGTGTTAGATTCTGGACCCAATAACATTTCAATCCAGAATGTGGGTCCAGAATTAAATATCAGTAATGACTTGGAGGGTGGGAATAGGCAGTTCAAAATATTTCATCAAAACATTCATTGTCTTAAAAATAAAATTTTAGAATTACATGTAATTTTAAATTCAATACAGGATGTTATGTTTATCTGTTTGGATGAATATTGGTGTAATAATGATGAACTCATTACTCTGGCAAGTAATTGCAGTCGGGTTAATAAAGAGCATGGGGGAGTTTGTATTTTTGCTAAGTCAGGAATTGAATGTAAAGAAAGGAAGGATCTTGAAGTGAATAATTCTGAATTAGAATTTGAACTAACTTCAGTGGAATTTAAGGTTCCCTAGGGTAAAAGGGTAATTCTGTTAACCGTGTACTGATCACCGGATGCTGATGTGGAGATTTTCTTAGGAAAATTAGATCAAGTCCTTCGTAACATTTTTGGTAGGAATAGCAGCGCAGAAGTAATAGTTTGTGGTGATTTTAACATAGATTTTGCTGAAGAAAACCATCAACATCATAACTACTGCATCTTCTTCAAAGCCGTAATCTAAAACAATTTTTACACCCACCTGGGTAATTGCCACCTAAGCTACAATGATAGACAACATTTGTATTAATTTCCATGCAAGCGTCCAATATATATTTTGGATTATCAGATCATCATGCTCAAATTTTACAACTAGAAATTGAGAATGCTAATAAGCATTCAACCAAAATGAAGCAAGCACAATTAACTAATTTTTTCTCTGCAGTTGCATGTGGCAGTTTTATTGAAAGTCTTAAACTTCAGACCTGGACTCCAATAACATTTGGTCGTAGCATTGACCAAAAGTATAGAAACTTTTTAAGAATATTTTTAACACAATTTGAATTACATTTTCCAAAAAACTTGCAGTAATTAATGAATCTTCAAAAAAGCCATGGATCAGGAAGGGTATACGGATTTCAAGTCAGAAATATAAATTACTAAGTAGATTAGCACAGCAGAGTTGTGACCGGGTTTTTTATAAGTATGTTAAAAACTGCAAATCAGTCTATCGAAGAGTTCTTATGGTGGCTAAGATAATTCACAATAACAAGAAAGTTAAAGAGTCGTGCAATAAATCACAAATCATATGGAATGTAATCAAGGGAGAAACCAACAGACACGCAGTTGGAAATAAAGTTGCTGCCATAAATAAAAAAATATAAGGGAATACAAATGAATGACCCTTATCATTTGGCTAATTCTTCTTCTTCTTCTTCTTCTTCTTCTTCTTCTTCTTCTTTTATGACCACATAGGATCACTTTAGTCAGTCCGTTGTTCAGGTCTCTTTGAAGGGATTGTTCGGGCTTTGCGGTCCTCCCAGTACTTCTTCAGACGCTCCGATCTTCGTGCTCTTTCCTCAGTTGAAAATGTTGTTGTTGGTTTGTTTTGTGTAAGGGTAAAGCGGAGGTTTGTATTCTTGAGTTTTGTATTCAATTTTATCTTATTTTTGGTGTCTTCTGTTGTAAGGCCTATTTCCTTCAGATCCTCTCTTACTTCTCTGATCCATTTACATCCTGTTGTGGTATTTTTTGAGACGAGATTGTGTTGTACTAGTTGTTTCAGAAGTCTCGAGTCCTGCATCCTCATGATATGTCCAAAGAATCCCAGTCTCCTCTTACGCATAGTATCTGTAATGGGTTCTAGCTCTTTGTACACGACTTTGTTAGGTATTAACCGCCACTGTCCATCTTTCTGATATTTTTTGTTGATACAGGTTCTTCCAATCCTCCTTTCAATTTTCTGAAGTCTGTCAGTCTTTGATTGTTTATTCAGGTAAAAGAGTGTTTCTGCTGCATATGTAGCTTCCGGTTTTATAACTGTGTTGTAGTGTTTTATTTTTGTATTTATTGATAGACATTTCTTTTTGTAGATATCCCATGTTAATTTTTGTGCTTTAGCTAATCTATTTGTTCTTACTTGGATTGAGATTTTTTCATTTAAGTTATGTGTTATTACTTCTCCAAGATATTTAAACTGAGTTACTATTTTGATTTTATTACCATTTATGATGACTTCTTTTAGCTGTGTTGGTTTTTGGGGCATAATTTCTGTTTTTTCAAATGATATTTTGAGGCCAATTTTATTTGCAATGTTTTGAAGTTCTGATATCTGGGTTTTTGCTTCTTTTATGTCCACTGCTAGTAATGCTAAATCGTCAGCAAAACCCAGGCAATTTGTTTTGATTTTTCGGCCAATCTTTATTTTGGGAGGACATTTTCTAAACCATTCCCTCATTACCATTTCTAGAGCACAGTTAAATAATAGTGGTGAGAGCCCATCTCCCTGCCGTAGTCCAGTTTTAATTTCAAATGTCTCTGATGTTTCACCCCTAAACTTCACTTTTGACTTGGTATTGGTGAGAGTCAATTTTATCATGTTTATTAATTTGGGGTGTAGTCCAAGGTGTCTTAAAATTTTAAACAGAGATTCTCTATGGATGCAATCATAAGCTTTCTTGAAATCTACAAATGTTATCACCATATCTCTGTTTCTTCTCCTGTTATAGTCCATTATCAACTTAAGACTCATGATCTGATCAGGACAGCTCCTCCAGGGTCTGAAACCTCCTTGATATTCTCCTAGTTCTTTCTCAAGTTGTAAACTTATCCTATTAAGGATGATTATTGAAAATATTTTGTATGTTATGTCTAGGAGCGAGATTCCCCTGTAGTTATTAGGGTCGGTTTTGTCCCCTTTTTTGTGCAGAGGATGAATGAGGGCTGTTGTCCAGTGTTCTGGTAGTTCTTCTTTAATCCAGATAGAGACAAGTTGTTGATGGAGGGCAACTTTTGCTGAGGTTCCTGCATATTTCCAGATTTCCGCAAAGGTCTGATCTTCTCCTGGCGCTTTGTAGTTTTTTAATTTATTCAGAGCTTGGTAGACTTCCTTTATTGTGGGGGGATTGATGTTTTCTGGTGATGTTTTTATCGGGGTGTTGGTGTCCAAATGAAGGAGTTCTGTAGGTTCCTCACAATTTAAAAGCTTGTTGAAATGTTCAGCCAGAATTTCTGCATTGTCTTTATTGTTATTGGCTAATTATATAAATGATTTATATTTATCCCTACCATACAAACTTGAAAATGCAAATAAAACAGTTGTATTACCAGAACTCCCAACCTTTGTGCAAAACTCTATGCAGTTAATTCCAGTAACAGGATTGGAAGTTCTTAAAATTATACAGTCTTTGAAGAATAAAACTTCCACAGGTGTAGATGAAATTCCCACAAAACTCATTAAAAAATGTGCTCCTTATCTGGTACAGCCTTTAACTTATCTCATCAATGAATCATTTTCTAGTGGTCAGTTTCCTAATCTTCTAAAAATAGCTGAAGTTATCCCAGTCTTTAAACTTACACGATTTACATAATTACAGACCAATACTTACTGTTATTTCAAAAATATTTGAATGTGCTATGGAAGATCGGCTTACTAAATTTTTAATCAAATATAACTTGTTAAATAATGCACAACACGGGTTCAGAGCTGGCAGAAGTACTTTGTCTGCTTTATCACATTTTACACAGTTGGTTGTAAATGCTCTTGATAATGATGAAACCGTGATTGGATTATTTCTTAACCTTTCAAAGGCATTTGATACTGTTGATCATGAAATATGGTTGCACAAATTATATCAGACTGGAGTTAGAGGAATTGATAACAACTGGTGTAGATCATACCTGGATAAACGATGCTGGTTTGTTGAAATTACACATAGTAACAGTAAAGGGCATATTGAGACATATCACTCTCAGGTAAAAAAACCAACAAAAAAAAAAACAAACATAGACTTAGGTATTCCTCAGGGTAGTATTTTGGGGCCTGTTCTTTTCTTGATCTATGTGAATGATCTTCCTCACAATAATCAATAATTATTAATAATTATTATTAATTAATTATTAATAATCCTGATCCTATGTCTATAGAAACTGCAGCAAATACAGTCCTGTCTAGGTTAGAATCATGGTTCAGGAAAAACAAATTAACATTGAACTTAAAAAAGACCGAATACATGGAATTCAAGGCATCTAACTACCATGACAAAACTGCAAAAAAAAAAAAAAAAAAAAAAAAAAAATCATATATTAAATGCAAATGCAATTGAAAATACATTGACCACAAAATTTTTAGGTGTCCATATAAATGAAAAATTAAGATGGGATTGTCATATTAAAAAAATAGGGAAGTCTCCAAATTCTGTTTGTTTTGCCTTAAGGATTTTGTCTAATAGTTGTCGTGAAGAATATGTCAGAATAGCATATTATGGATATTTCAATTCAATCATCACTTATGCTATTGGTCTCTGGGGCTGCTACAAATCACATCATCGTCGACATAAGACCTATCTGTGTTGCTGCGACGTAAAGCCTGTAGCAAAAAAAAAATCTTAATGTTATTTTTCAAATACGGAAACGAGCTATCAGAATTATATCGAGACGTAACAGGTTAGATCATTGCAGACCATTATTTAAGAGACTAAGGATACTCCTAGTACCAAGCATATACATCATGCAATGCATTCTACATGTAAAAAAAAAATATTGATCACTTCAGAAAGAATTTTGACAATCACAATTACCAGACGCGAACAAGAAATAATATTTTTATCGAGTACAAGAGTAAAACCTTTGCCTTTAGACATGCAGACTCTATTGGAATCAGATTTGTATAATAAGCTTCCAAATAAGATTAAAGATATTAGCCCATCAGTTCATTTACCACAGCTTTAAAAAATCTCCTGCTGAGTAGCTGCTTCTATAGTGCAGAAGAATACACAATAAAGTGCTGGTAATGATGCTATTACTTATTAACTTGTAAATGTTCTTAATATCTAATATATAGCTTTAAAAATATGTTAATGTCACATTGATTATGTACATATTATTAACACCAGACCAATAGATTTTTATTTTGTCTTATAAATATTGGTTATTAATATTATTTCTTATTTAAAAAATTAAGATGTGCTGTCCTAAAAGTGAGGTATTTGGTGTTTCTGTTTTTTTCTTTTTCTTCTTTTAAAAAATGTTCATTATTGTGCATATATTATTGTTAGTATTAGGAAATCACTTGACAACTCCTATACTGTTGGCATATTTCAAAATATGTAATTGTACAGGCTATGGAAGCTAAATAAATGAATGAATGAATGAATAGCTCTTCCACTCCTGAAACCATATTGTTCCTCTTCTAAATCTCCTTCAATCTTTCTTCTCACTCTTCTTTCTAATATTCTTTCCATTATTTTAACTCCCTGCGATGTAAGTGTGATTCATCTATAGTTACCACAAACTTTCTTGTCCCCTTTCTTAAACACTGGTATTATTACCCTTTCTTTCCAGTCTTCTGGCACACATTTGTGTTTCCACATACACTTTAGCGGTCGGTACAACCATTGCATGCCAGCAGGTCCAGCAGCCTTTATCATTTCCACATTGATTTCATCCATCCCTTTTGCTTTTCCCATCTTCATCTTTTGTGCCGCTAACTCCACCTCCAGCATTGTTATATCGTCCTCTATTGCTGAGTCCTCACACTGTATTGCTTCTGTCTCCCCTGTACAATTGTTCACATTCAATAGCTTATCAAAATACTCCTTGCATCTTCTCTTTATCTCTTCTAGGTGTGTTAACAATTCCCCATGTTCCTTTTCCACTAGCTTTGTGATTACTCTTTCTGTCCACTTCTTATAAGTCCATACAGCATCCTTTTACAGCCACATACATACACTTCCATTTTTTGTGTAAATTCTTCCCATCTTTTCTTCTTTTCTTCTTCTACCACCTTACATCTCTGTTTGCTGTTGAAATACTTCCTTTTGCTTTCATTCTGTTTGATCGCAGTTCCATTCTTGCCAGGCTGTCTTCTTTTCTATCACCACTTTCCTATCATCCTCATTCCACCATTGTGTCTTCCGTTCTTTCACTCTTGTAGATGTCCTGCCACAAGCAGTCTCTGCTGCACTAAGAAATGCCTTTTTAAAATTGGTTAACTCCTCTTCTATATTTTCCACTTCAGTAACTGGGATTTTTTGCTTCAATCTCTCCTGAAAATCTTCCTGTACACTTTTGTCTTTCCATTTCCATACTTTTATTTTGCTTTCTCTGATCTGTTTTAGTTTTCCATTTTTCCCAACTGTAATTTTTCCACCACAACTCTATGGTCCCCATCAAATGCTCCTCCTGGCAATGCTGTCACATCCATCAACTTCCTGCAATTTGTCCATTCCCCAAGTATTTCAGGTTCCCTATGGGAATCAATATCTATATCATCTGATGGCCGAACAGGCTACAATTTTTTGGCTATGAGACAAATTCTTTCATTGTGCATTGGCACTGCCGGTGGCTCCAAGTAGCCTACGCAGTGGTCTGCACGGTATGCACTAGCCATGCGTCTTGGTGGTATTGCTGTGTACCAACTAATGAGCCCAACGTAGCACACGGGGGCAGAACGCTGGGAATCAGGAATGAGTTAGCTGAAAAGTTTATAATATCCAATAATGGACCATTTATATTAGAATTATAAATTTTCTCATTCAGGACAAATATTTCAGGTTCCCTATGGGAATCAACATCTATATCATATACAGAGCAAACACATAAGGTTGGTAGGTGCATATGTCCTGCGATTTGTGGTCTATTTCCTGTTGCCCTGCTTACTCGCAACTTATGCTTAACTTTTGGACACCAGTGTATATAATATATACTATGGAAAATTACTACTTTTGCTGAAAATTTTTTATTACAATTTTAGAACATTATCATTAGCATTGTCCCCCTCTGTACCGTAGTGGTTAGTGTTATAAGTTGTCGTCCTTGGGGTCCCAGGTTCGATTCCCGGTGCTGCCAGAAATTTAAGAATGGTAAGAGGGCTGGCACGGGGTTGAAATGGTACGTGCAGCCCACCTTGGGGGGTGTGCCTGAAAAGAGCTGCACCACCTTGGGATTAGGACTCAAACTTATTTTATTTATCATTAGCATTTAACCAAACTACAGTTTTCATTTCTTCCAGCCCCATGTTGTAGGTGTAGCAAGCCTGCCTCTTACCCGGAGGCCCTGAGTTTGATTCACGGCCAGGTCAAAGATTTTTACATTGATCTGAGGGATGGTTTGAGATCCACTCTGCCCACGTGATTAGAATTGAGGAGCTATCTGATGGTGAGATAGCGGCCCTGGTCTAGAAAGCCAAGAATAATGGTTGAGAGTATTTGTTGTGCTGACCACATGACACCTCGTAATCTGTAGGCCTTCTGGCTGAGCAGCGGTCGCTTACTAGGCCAAGGCCCTTCAGGGATGTAGTGCCAGGGGGTTAGGTTTTTAGTTTTCATTTCTATTAGAGCATAGTAAGATAAGATAGTGCCAATAATAATCTGTCTACGCATTAACTTTGTTGGTAATCCTTGAGTAGTTCTTGTGAATTTCAGACTTTAATTGCAATTTTCATTTCTGTTTGTGCTTAGTAATAACTTATTGCAATTAGAATATGTCTGAACATAGTATAAAAATTATTGTAGTGTATTGTAGTATCTTATTAGAAATTAGCGTGATTATTTGATTATTGTAAAATATTTGTGTGGTAGAAATATCTCTAGAAACTCACTTACTAAAATTTTGTTGTTATAATTAGACTAGCAAGATACCCGTGCTTCGCTACGGTAATATACTGAAATTTATAATTGAATGCTTATTGTTTTAGATATATAATCCGCCGAAATTCGCGATCTGACTCGTTCTCTGCGAGAATCCACCAAAATTCCCGATCTATTATTTTACGGCATGTTTCCTCCCATTTTTAAATCTTCCTTTCCAGCAATCGATTTCGTACTTCCCGGGTTAGGCTCAGGTATTCCTCCATGTCAGTTGGGTCCGTAAATCTTTGCCATCTTTTCCTATAATATCTTTAATACGGATATAATCCTTCAGGAGATCCGGCGTGCTGTCATACTGGGTGCCATGGCGGCACTGAACCCGCGACCGGACTGCATTCTTAGTCATTACCCGTCCAGGAGCCGTTTTCATCGCGGTCCGCAATTTGACGACGGTCCGGAATATTACTATTATTATTATTATTATTATTATTATTATTATTACTATTATGTGTTGCTGGAATGGCTGATGACAGGGAAAACCGGAGTATCCGGAGAAAAACCTGTCCCGCCTCCGTTTTGTCCAGCACGAATGCCACATGGAGTGACCGGGATTTGAACCACGGAATCCAGCTGTGAGAGGCCGGCGCGCTGCCGCCTGAGCAACGGAGGATCCTTATAAGTACATTAATAACAGTAAAATCAATTGGTCTCACCTCCTTCTACACCCCACCGCCGTTAAGTTTATTTACAGCCGCCCCCCCCCCCCCCCCGAGAAAGAATTAAAAAGGATGCTTGTTTCTTTATGTTTAAGGGAGATTCCAAACACCAATGTTCACGTCTATTACCTTCAGTTTTGAGATATAAGTATCCACATAAAAATAATTTACTTTTTTTCACTTCATTTCACAATAATCTCTCCTCCCCCTAAATGAATTTTCCCGCAAAAAAATACTTGTTTCTTTAATAGTAAAGGATCTTCTAAATAACAATTATCACGACTCTAACTTCTTCAGTTTTTGATTTATGTGTCCTCATGAAAGGAATTCAACTTCTTTACACTCCCGCCCTCCAAGATGGTTTCCCCCACCAAAACGCCTTTTTCTTTGTTTTTAAAGGAGATCCAAATACGAATTTTCACGTCTGTAACAACTTTAGTATTAGATGTATGTATTCTCATACAATTAAGTCAACTAATGTTTCAATTCTTTCACCCCCCCCCCCCTGCATTGGATTTTCCGAGAATACGTGTTTCTTTACTTTTAAAGCAGATTGCAAATATCAAATTTCACGTCTGTAACTTCTTCATTTTTGAGATATCAGTAGCCTAATTAAAAGAATTCTTCACCATTTTCAGTCACTTTTACCCCCCCCCTCCCCGTCCTCCACCCAGGTGGTATTTCCGAAAACTAAAAATACACTTTATTTGTGTTTAATAGAGATAAAAAAATACCATTTTTCACTTCTGTAACATGTTAAGTTTTTTAGATATCCGTAAAAATTCTCATTTTAAAATTTCACCCCTTTTGGGTTCCCCTTAAGTAGAGTTTCCAAGAACAAATAACCTATATTTCTTTACATTTATAGGAGATTTACACCCACATTTTACGTCTGTAACATTTTACGATTCCAGGATATTCTGTAGATATAGTCTTTCAAAAAATTCACCCCAATTTGTCACTCCTGTTTAACCGCCATTAATTGGCTTCTCCAAAAACTAAAAAATACGTGTTTCTTTATTTTTAAAGGAGATCCCATATGCGAATTATCAGTTCTGTAATATCTTTCGTTTCTGAGATATGTGTATCCTCATTAAAAGCATTCAACCCATTTTTCACCCTTTTACACCCCTCCTATTAGGACTTACTGGAAACAAAAAAATAAAAAATACGTGTTCCTTTATTTTTAGAGGAGATTCTAACCACTAATGTTTACATCTGTAAATTTTAAAGTTTTAAGATGGTGACACACTCATTTTAAAAAATTCACCCCCGTTTTCACCCCCCAATATTTGGATTTTCCAAAAACGAAAAAATACCTGTTTCTTTACTTTTAAAGTAGATCCAAAATACCAATTTTCAGGTCTGTAATATCTTCAGGTTCTGAAATATAAGTATCCTCATGAAAGGCATTCAACCCATTATTCACCCTTTTACACCCTTCCTATTGGGATTTTCCGAAAACAAAAGAATGCGTGTTTCTTTATTTTTAAAGGAGATTCTAAATACCAATTTTTACATCTATAAACTTAAAAAGTTTTGAGATATAGATACACTCATTTTAAAAAATCACCCCCTTTTCACCACCCCCCCATTAATTGTATTTTCCACAAACAAAAAATACGTGTTTATTTATTTTTAAAGGAGATCCCAAACACCAATTTTCAGGTCTGTAATATCTTCAGGTTCTGAAATATAAGTAGACTCATGAAATGCATTCGACCCCTTTTTCAACCTTTTCCACCCTTCCTATTAGGATTTTCCGAAAACAAAATATACGTGTTTCTTTATCTTTAATGGAGATTCTAAATACCTATTTTTACACCTATAACCTTTAAAAGTTTTGAGATATAGATACACTCATTTTAAAATATTACCCCTTTTTTACCCCCCTTAATTGGGTTTTCCAGAAACAACAAAATACGTGTGGTTCTTTATTTTTAAAGGAGATCCCAAACACCAATTTTCAGGTGTATAATATCTTCAGTTTCTGAGATATAAGTAGTCTCATTAAAGGCATTCAACCCCTTTTTCACCCCTTTTCACACCTCCTATTGCGATTTTCCGAAAACAAAAAAATACGTGTTTCTTTATTTTTAATGAAGATTCAAAATACCAATTTTTACATCTGCAAACTTTAAAAGTTTGGAGATATAGATTCACTAATTTTAAAAATTCACCCCCTTTTCACCCTCCCATTAATTAGATTTTCCAAAAACAAAAAATACGTGTTTCTTTATTTTTAAAAGAGATCAAAAGTACCAATTTTCAGGTCTGTAATATCTTCAGTTTCTGAGATATAAGTACCGGTATCATGATTAAAGGCATTCAACACATTTCCCCCCATTTTCACCCTTTTTCACCCCTCCTATTGGGATTTTCTGAAAACAAAAAAATACGTGTTTCCTTATTTTCAAAGAAGATCCTAAATACCAATTGTTACATTTGTAAACTTTTAAAGTTTTGAGATATAGGTGCACTCATTTTAAAAATTCACCCCCCCTTTTCACGCCCTTAGCAACGGAATATCCCAAAATCCTCTCTTAGCGAGCACCTACATATTAATATGAATGTATCCCCAAAATTTCATTTCATTATGTCCAGTAGTTTTGGCTCGGCGATGATGAATCAGTCAGTCAGGACAAGCTATTTTATATATATATAGAATAGGCTTAAATGGAGCTTAGACTTGTGTAATTCTTGTGTATTCCTTTCGGCATTCAGTTATTAATGTCAGTTTCCATCCTATTAGGGTGTTGTAGGTTAAAATATATAGTATGACTAAGTAGTATTGTAGTGTGGTAGTATATTAATTACCATACTGTTGTGTGATCTTTGTGTACTATCATAGACAATATTTCTTTCCCTTCATTTTTTGAGCACAGAAGAAGTTATCTTATTTTTCTATTTCTTTTCATTATTCAGTAAATAATGACTAAGTAGTGCAAGTATAGGTACTGTGGGTGTGGCCAGGCATTAAGGAGTATGAGGGAGGAGTAGGAGAGTTTGAGGGAGATAATTAGGATTCTCTCAGAGGACAGGAAGAAAGGTAGGCCTCCATCATACAATGTACAGGATACAGTAGGTATAAAAAAGGAATGGGAAGAGACTGGGGAATTGTAGAAGGCAGGTGGTATAATATTTTAAGGGGAAGGACATTACAGGCTAAGGGCTCTATTTAGGATCAGAATTCAGGACAGATGTCTGTGAAAGATCAGTACGAGTCACTGCAGGTAGAACAGCAGAGGGAAGATGAAGAACAGGGAACTGTTGCTGAGAAGTGTGGAAATTGAATGAAAGGAAAAGTAGCTTCTG
Organism: Anabrus simplex; assembly: GCF_040414725.1. Taxonomy (NCBI): domain Eukaryota; kingdom Metazoa; phylum Arthropoda; class Insecta; order Orthoptera; family Tettigoniidae; genus Anabrus; species Anabrus simplex. Next base: position 116,988,309 of record NC_090266.1, read on the forward strand.
CAGCCGTCAGAAAGGATAGGGCTGACCAGGAGTGTAGGGGATCAAATGAGGTAGGTAGAGTTGAGGCTCTAGTCATGGGGGATTCCATTGTTAGACATGTGGGGAAAGTGTGTGTGGAGAAAAAGGAACCAGGGTAGAGTGTTATCCAGGAATTAGGTTGAGGCAGATGTTGAGAAAAGTGGAAAAGAAGGATGATGGAAAGGAGAAGGTGGTAGTGTTTCACATTGGTACCAACAACGTAACGCAAGCAGGTATAAGTACCAACATAGTTCGGGATTTGTAGGATCTGGTAAATGCAGCGCAGGTGAAGTTTAAGGAAGCAGAGATTCTTATCACTAGAATAATGTGTAGGAGGGATACTGACTGGAAGGTGATTGGGATTGGGTGTTTGGGAAACTGTTAGTGAGATTTCTAGATCCTAATGGGTGGATAGGAGATAGGGATCTGCACTCAGATGGCCTTCACCTAAACCGCAGTGGTTTTGTTTGTTTAGAAGGCTTATAGAGAGCTACATTCAGGGAAATGGGATGGTCTAGGGAGCGGTGATAAGAGTAAAGGGATATGGAAATCAAGCAGGGATGACATAAACATGTTAGTGTTGAACTGGAAGTATTGTAAAGAAAGGAATAGAATTAAGTAATTTAATGGATATATACTTACCAAATATTTTAAGAGTAGTTGAATCATGGCTGAGAAATGATATAACGGATGCAGAAAATTTTTCATGGAACTGGAGTGTGTATCATAGAGATAGGTTAGGAATGGTAGGTGGGGCGGGGGAGTATTCATTCTGGTGAAAGAAGAATTTGTAAGCTACGAAAAAGTTAAGGATGAAAAACATGAAATTCTGGGTGTAAGGCTCTTCTCTAAAGATAATAGGCAACTTGATGTCTTTGAAGTGTACAGACCAGGAAAGGGTAGCGCTGACGCTGATTCAGAATTATTTGATAATATAATCAGCTATGTTGGAAATGATATGGAAAGGAATGTGATAGTAGCGGGTGGTCTCAATTTACCAAATGTCAATTGGGAAGGTAATGCGACCAACAGGAAGCATGACCAACAAATGGCAAATAAGTTAATATGGGAGGGGCAGCTGATTCAGAAAGTGATGGAACCAACTAGAGGGAAGAATATTTTGGATGTGGTGCTGATAAAACCAGATGAGCTCTATAGAGAAACCGAAGTAATAGATGGTATTAGTGATCACGAAGCTGTTTTTGTCGTAGTTAAAAATAAATGTAAAAGAAAGGAAGGTATTAAAATTAGGACTATTAGGCACAGTACCATATGGCTGATAAAACAGGCATGAGGGAGTTTTTAAGAAGTAACTATGATCACTGGAAAATGGTAAATAAAAATGTAAACAGACTCTGGGATGGATTTAAAGTAATTGTTGAGGAATGTGAAAATAGGTTTGTACCTTTAAAGGTGGTAAGGAATGGTAATGATACACTATATTATAACAGAGAAGTAAAGAGACTAAAAAGGAGGTGCAGGTTGGAACGAAATAGAGTTAGAAATGGTTATGGAAGTAAGGAGAAATTGAAGGAACTTACTAGGAAATTGAATCTAGCAAAGAAGTCAGCTAAGGATAACATGATGGCAAGCATAATTGGTGGTCATACAAATTTTAGTGAAAAATGGAAGGGTATGTATAGGTACTTTAAGGCAGAAACTGGTTCACAGAAGGACATTCCAGGAATCATTCATAAACAAGGGGAGTGTGTATGCGAGGATCTTCAAAAGGCAGAAGTATTCAGTCAGCAGTATGTAAAGATTGTTGGTTACAAGGATAATGTCCAGATAGGGGAGGTGAGTGATACTAAAGAAGTATTAAAATTTACCTATGATAACAATGGCATGTACAATAAGATACAAAAGTTGAAAACTAGAAAAGCAACTGGAATTGATAAGATTTCTGGGATATGCTAAAGACAATGGTTTGGTATGCAGTACCATATCTACTTATTTGATTATTGTTTGCATGAAAGAGCTATACCAAATGAAAGGAAAGTTGCTATATTGTTCCCTGTTTATAAAGGCAAGGGTGATACACATAACACTTAAAATTACTGGCTAGTCAATTTGACATGCATTGCATGTAAGCTTTGGGAAAGCATTTTTTCTGATTATATTAGACATGTTTGCATAATTAATAACTGGTTCAATAGGAGGCAGTTCGGGTTTAGGAAATGTTATTCCACCGATGCTCAGCTTGTGGGATTCCAGCAATATATAGTAGATATCTTGGATTCAGGAGGTCAGATGGACTGTATCGCGGTTGATCTACCTGCGGCGTTTGATAAGGTAGATCATGGGAATCTACAGGCAAAAGTGAGTGCAATTGGACTAGACAAAAGTGTGAGTGAATTGGTGGCTACATTTCTAGAAGATAGACTCAGAGTATTAGAGTAGGCATTGCTTTATCTGACCTGGCAATAATTCCTCAAGGCAGTATTATTGGACAGTTTATGTCTTCTTATGTATATATGAATGATTTGAGTAAATAAGTGAATCAGAGATAAGGCTTTTCGCAGATGATGTTGTTCTGAATAAAGTAATAAAAAATTCACAAGTTTGTGATCAACTGCAAAATGACCTCTATAATGTGGGATGGACAGTAGGCATTGGTATGATGATAAATGGGGTTACAAGTTAGGTTGTGAGTTTCACAAATAGGAAAAGTCCTCTCAGTTTTAATTACTGCATTGATGGGGGGTGGAAGTTCCTTTTGGGGCTCATTGCAATTACCTAGGTTTTAATATAAGGAAAAATCTTCAATGGGGTAATCACATAACTGGGATTGTAAATAAAGGTTACAGATCTCTGCATATGGTTATGTGAGTATTTAGGGGATGTAGTAAGGATGTAAAGGGTCCGACTCGTTGGCTGAACGGTCAGCGTACTGGCCTTCGGTTCAGAGGGTCCCGGGTTCGATTCCCGGCCGGGTCGGGGATTTTAATCGTCTCTGATTAATTCTTCTAGCCCGGGGACTGGGTGTTTGTGTTTGTCCCAACACTTTCCTCTTCATATTCACACAACACACTACACTACCAACCACCACAGAAACACGCAATAGTGATTACATCCCTTCATATAGGGTTGGCGTCAGGAAGGGCATCCGGCCGTAAAACAGGGCCAAATCCACATGTGCGACACAGTTCGCACCCGCGACCCCACAGGTGTGGGATAAGCGGTCGAAAAAGAAGAAAGAAGAAGTAAGGATGTAAAGGAGAGGGCATATAAGTCTCTGGTATGACCCCAACTAGAGTATGGTTCCAGTGTATGGGACCCTCACCAGGATTACTTGATTCAAGAACTGGAAAGTATCCAAAGAAAAGCAGCTGGATTTGTGCCTGGTGATTTTCGACAAAAGAGTAGCATTACAAAAATGTTGCAAAGTTCCAAGCTGTCACCAGAGATATGGCATGGAATGACATTAGTAGACGAATAAGTTTGAGTGGTGTCTTTAAAAGTAGGAAAGATCACAATATGAATATAAAGTTGGAATTCAAGATGACAGATAGTGGCAAATATTCATTTATAGGAAGGAAAGTTAGAGATTAGAATAACTTTCCAAGGGAGATGTTTAATAAATTTCCAATTTCTTTGCAATCATTTAAGAAAAGGCTAGGAATACAACAGATAGGGAATGTGCCACCTGGGCAACTGCCCTAAATGCAGATTAATAGTGATTGATTGAATCTTTTTTTTTTTTTTCTTTCTTCTGTCCTTTTTCACTGATTGAATCATTATCTTTCAGTTGCTGGTGTTGCAGTTGCTATGAATGCTGCCCTAAACAAGGTGATAGTGGATGTTACAACAGAGAATCTTGTTGGACGGTTGGATCTTACATGGGATTGCATTCTAGTTGGAGATTTATTTTATGATGAAGATTTTGCAATTAAGCTCCTTCCCTGGCTTCAGAATCTCAAACGTCAGGGAAAATCTGTCTATGTGGGTGATCCAGGCAGGTTGCCATTTAAGAAAATCCAGGAAAATATAGTTCGTCTTGTAGAATATTCACTTCCAGAAGACTTTGAGAATCGAGGATTTACCACAGCCTGTGTATGGAAATTTGCTTAAAAATTGGTTGAAATTTCTCTCTCACAATGGCCAGTCTGGTAAATGTAATTGAAAATGAATGAATGAATGAATGAATGAATGAATGAATGAATGAATGAATGAATCTGAGATTTGTGCCATATGAAATGAAGACTGAACTTAATATATATTTTCCATATAATTGTGTCAAATACATAACTATTTATTTGCTGATCTTTTTATACAGTAGAGCCATAGATATTATTCTGTCACATGAGTTTCAGTGTCTCAGGAAATTGAAGTCTTCAGAACTTAAATTTTGAGTATGTTGTGGCAAAAAATATTCAATGATTTGTTTTCTCACTCAGCTGCCAAACAAGGTAATTGAACCATCAATAACAGTGAATGATGTGTTCACATTTCTAGCTGTAGTATACCTCCATTGAATTTAATCCTTTATTTGGCAAATTGTGACCAAAATTCCTAAAAAAAAAAAAAAAAATTAATAGTGTTGCAATTCACATTGACATCCACATTTTAAACTGAGGGATACAGAGATCAAAATGCTTATGTCTGCAGGCATTAGATTGCTTGTGAACAACTTTACAAATAAAGAGTTAAAGTGTTTCATGGAGAAATGCTCACTTTATGTGAAACATGATTTATTCTTTTGTTGTATTTTAATATTATGATGAATATTAAAAAACTCTGAGATCGTAGTTAAATTCAGATTTACGCAGTATAATATGAGAGAAAACTAAATTAGTTTCATGCAATATTTCTTTGGAGTTATGATCAGCAATTTTATATATAGACTTTGTCACAACCTAAGGGAAATATGGTTTTTACTCACGTGTATCTACACGTTTTGAAATGAAAATTCAAGCTTAAAATTTGGGATACAAGGTACAAGTGGGAAGTTACTAAATCCACTTTCATTAGAGTTCAAATACTTTTTAAATGTAATGACGCCTCAAGATTTTGCATAAGAGATTGTGTTTCATTATATTCTGTAACATTTTATTGAATATTAAAAAAGTATTATAGTTTCTAGGACTTCATTTGTAGCCGAATACACTCCCTTGCCATTTGCACTTCCATTTTATCACACAAAAAAGTGGAAAAATATTAGGCCTGTTACCAGCCCTTGTTATGTAATACATAATTATAATTTTTATTTACAGGTATACATGAAACTGTTTATTTAATATTAATATAGTTCTTTTACAGAAACCTGTAAACTTTGACTTACCTGTTATCACATAGAATTCTTGGTCTGTAGCATGATTACAGTGTTTCTCTGCAAATTGAATCACTTCAGGTTTGAAACTTGCTGTAAAACCTTTCTCCCTAACTCACTTATGAGCAGAGTTACACTAGAACGCAAATTATGGGATCGTAATTACTGGACTCGATCTTACACCTTACATCTTGCACATGCCATATAGGTATTGGTATACTGAAATTGCAGCCAGTTCAAAAGTGTCACATTCTGTCTATCTCATTAGGGCAGGGGATCCATATTTACCTATTTATTTTTCACCAAACAAGAGGAGAGAGCTGCTGCAACTAAAGCGAATGAGACAGTCCCACCTTGAACTGAGAGTAGGCATTTGTGCTGTGGTGTGTACCTTGTATTTATACTGAGATATCGAAAAAGTCAATGCAAGATAAGCTCACCAGACAAAAATTATTCACCCCTGGAGATATCGTTACAAGCATTATTTTATACCATGTAACTCTGCCTCTGGACTTGATAACCGCCTGGAGTCAGTTAGGAAGTGAGTCTACAAGGTTGTGCAGGTATCTTGTATGTTGATGTCGGTGTTTTACTGGCTGTTCCAACATGTCACACACAGATTTTAAATGGGGTTCAATTCAGGTGATTTTGCAGGCCATTTGAGATGTAATGGGGTGGAGGAGTGTTCATAAAATCAGTCACATATACATCCAGCCTGATGAACTTTGCTGTTGTCATCTTGAAAATTCAGGTTATCAATAACATACTCATCATGCAGATGTTGACTGAAAGGACAACACCTGATCATCCAGTATGTTTAAATAAACATGCTGGTTCATGTTAGTGGTCACCTCAGTGAGTGGGCCCAATCCGTGATACGAAAAACACCCCCAAAATATCACAGACCCAACTCCGGTTTGCACCTGACCTTGCATACATCCAGGATGAAATGCTTCATTTGGCCTTCAATGCACTTGACAATGCGCGTCATTGAAATACAGGCAAAAATGTGATTCATCAAATTACGTTACATTTCGCCACTCAACTACTGTCCATGTTCGATGATTTCTAGCCCATTGGAGATGCGCAGTTTTATGTGCCTGTGTAAGCAATGGCATCTTCTGAGGTGACCAACTCCAAATGTTCACTGCATGCAGTTCCCGTCGCAATGGTCTCTTAGTAACAGGTTGGTATGGACCTTCATTCACTGACAGCATTAATTCCTGTCAGGTTTGGAAGTGATTTTAATTCACAAGCAGTGAAACACGTCTCCAGTCCCTCTCAGTCAGGATCTTTTTCTGACCATAATTCTGACATCGTGTTTCGTAGCCACATGTAATACACCACTGCTTGCAGACACGTTGGACAGTCTGCTGCAGATCACCAACAAATCCAGCAACATCATGCACCGTACAGCCATGAGCACGGCCAAACACAATTGCCCCTTTTTGCCATTCTGTCACATCCTTACATCTACCCATGTTGACATACACTGCCCGCATGAAACATCAATGTCTCACTGATTGTTGCCGCCTTATGCTCACATAAAGGTAGTGCACATGCGCTTAAGCATGGGACTCATTCGCTTTGCCATGTGTAGAGGCTTAACGATCCATCTGCATGTGCACTAGGGTGAATAATTTTTTTCTGGTGAGCTTATGAGTGGAGATAAATTTTCTCCTTCAATTTCATATTGAAAATTAGGGTGTGTGTGATGTACATGATAGGGGGATATACATGAATAAAAATAGTATTGGGTACTCTCAGCAAACTACATTTGAGAGTTTTGTACAAAGCATGGGAATGAGTTATCTTTCATGCTTCAGGAATGAAATTGTATTTTACTGAGAGTCAGAACAGGACCTGTTCAAATAAAAATAAAACTTTGAAAATAACTTTAGGGGGATTATCTTCAGCCTTATTAGCTCTGTCTCCTTTTGAATGTTATAATAGAATGCTCCTAACACTGTTTCCACTCATGAAAGTGGTCCTGGTAGGCAGTGCATAGTAAAGTCTGCAATTTCAGTTTGGGAAATATTAAAAAATTTTCTATGGCTAGGTCAGGTGAGTAGGAGGAATGGGAAACACATTTGTCTTCCTGATCAAAAAAAAATCATCAATTAACAGCGATTTTTGAACTGGCACTTTTTCATGTTGGAGTATCCATGTGTTGTTTCTTCACAAGCATGTATTTTTTTCCCTCCTGATATCTTCTCTCAAACATCTCAAGACATCAAGACCATGCCAGTGGTTCACCATTTGACCCTCAGACTGGAATTCATGGTGTACATCACCACTGATGCCAAATAACCCTTCAAACATGGGAACTACTTATAATACTGCACACAACACATTTTCTGGTAACCATAGAATTTCTTCATGATTTATTACGTCCCCATAAGCATTTTCCTCAGTTTGAAGCAGGATCAAATTTTGATAAGATGCTCGTGATATTCCAGACATCTCGAGAATCAAAACACATACTCAACACATTCGGAAACTAACAGCTGCTGAGTGATAAAAAGTTGTTTTAAGAATGTGCGGCAAATGGCATGTTTCTTTGGAAGGATACCACTGTATAAGGTCACTCACTTGAAGCCACTGAGATTTTGCGTCAGTACAGTATTTTCAAAGTTTGGTTATTTCTTGAACAGGCCTCATAAGTACTAGACTGTTATCAGTGTTATAACAAGCTTGTAATAGGAAAGTACTTTTGAAATTTTTCTTATATAGGCCTAATCTTTTATTACTGGCCTAGCTGGATTGCTCATGGCAGGTGTTTGTGTTGTTACCTTTCTTTATTCAGTCCTTAACATCTTACATATGGTGTAAAAAAAAATTCCTCGGGGCCAATTTGTTATATCTTATTTTTGAGAATAAAGTTGTGCATCTCATTATAGAAACTTGTCTTTTATTCATATTGGACCAAAATTGTGGTCGTAACATTGTGTTGAAATTGTGGTGACACGTTGTTCTCACATGGCCACTGACATTACCTTCCAGCTGTTAAGGCCATGCGTGACCAATTTTTCATCACGTACCCTAGCACAATTCCCGCCTTCCTGATCCACTTACCTTAACCCAACTGTGCACAGGTAAGTAATTGCCGTTCATATTGACACTCATCTAGGAAATAGGAGTACATCTGTTGCCCAGTTCAAAGAAAACATTGTCGAACGGCTAACGGGTACCGGTATCAAAAATCTTGACATTCCCTCACAAGTACCTGAAGAACAGGTAACCCCACCGTCTGGAGGTTGTAGGTCAGCAGGGAAGATAGAGATGCATTTAGCATTATGAAGAGATCTATCGGGAATCAGGAAAGCAGTTCTTGAGGATGAAAACTCTATTGTCTAAGTTCAAATGCCCAATGCTTAAAAAATTCTTCCTGTTGGACTTTTTCTTCAAAGTGCACATATTTGTGAAGTGATTGTGAACAAAACCCTGATTAAAATATATACCTTCAAATTGTTATATTTTATATTTTGAATTCATATAAAAATGTAGATTGATATTTGGTGTGGTTGTGAACAAGACAAAGTTACAATTTTTTTCAACCAATGGTAAACGAAATTAATGGTATTACAAAAAAGTATGGAAGAAATTAAAACCAATATAAAAATGAATGATATCACAATCGATCAGGTGAAACAATTCTGTTAACTTGGTAGTGTGATAACAGAGGATAATAGATGCTTCCTGGAAGTAAAGAGAAGAATAGCACTGGCCAAACAGGCATTTATGACTAAGAAAAACATTTTAACCCGCACGCACATGAATATAGATGTCAGAAAATCCTTTGCAAAATAATTTCTATAGAGTACACTGCAGTATGGAAGTGAGAGTTGGACTGTGGGTAAATTAGAAAGGAATCAACTTGAAGCTGCTGAAATATAGATATGGTGGAAAATGACCAGAATGAGCTGGACGGAAAGAAAAACCAACTTGGAAGTCTTAAGGGAAGTTAAAGAAGAGAGAAGATAGGAAATTAAAATTTATTGGACATGTCATCAGACACAACACTTTCATCATTGACATTCTTGAAGGGGAAGTGCTGGGAAAGAAAGGAAGAGGAAGACCTAGGATGAAGTATTTAGATGACATCAAGAAGAGGTTAGGTTGTGAAAATTACATGGAACTGAAACAAACAGCCAGTGAAAGAAAAGAGTGGTTGCATTGCAAAAGGCATTAGCCTTTAGAATATTGATTGATTGATTGATTGATTGATTGATTGATTGATTGATTGATTGATTGATTGATTGATTGATTGATTGATTGATTGATTGATTGATTGATTGTATTTTTTATGATTTACGGTATGTTTTCAGTTCATCTATAGACCCGGCTTGAGGCAATGAATAATGAATACCACTATACAGTCTAATCAATACTTTATTATTTGTTTGAATGAGACTATCTAAAAACAATGAATACCAGTAATGTCATTTTAATTTATTTATTGTGGTTGATATATTACAGTGACATGGAAGTCATGTGGTGCCACACTGAACTCTCAAATGAACAGGCCAGGAAGAGATTCATGATCTACTGGCCACCTACTTTCATTTAACATGTGTTTACATATCAAGCTTGATGCCAGTATGACATGACGGGCCTGAAACTTGGAGAGTGCATATGAGTCCATAGCTGACCCATGCAGCCAAAATGGCATTAAGCCCTGTGAGTTAACGTAGGTCTCACCTGGCACTTCGGGTGTTAAATATATTATTTTCTATTGCATCATAACAACTAGGATTTGAAGTTACTTTGTGCCAGGATCATTTATGTGTGAAATCTCTCCTGGTCCCTAATTTTTAGATTTGATGTAAGGATATAAAAGAACTTAAAGTTGATGCATGCTGAGAAGTGTGTGTTGATAATGCAAATTATGAACAGAAGAGATGGAATTTATAATATCAGTGTAATTATTTGTACAAACTTCCTATGGCTGTAACAACAAAAATGGCACTTTATGTACATTTTCTGAAGAATTAAGGTAGTATTTATTCATTAAATAATTGCTTCATAACAGGATTTTAAAAGTTACTCCTCTTGCACCTTTAGTAAGAGCTTCATTACACACAAATACATACATACATACATACATACATACATACATACATACATACATACATACATACTGCCCCCCTTTTACCTAAGCACAGCCGACAGACACGAGGATCCCACTGTGGACCGTTCATGTGTGAGGTCTATTACTATTTATCAGAGGCATTAAAAAGCATAGGATGGCATCAGGCATAAATGACACAACAGAAATAAAACATGGGCTAGGCATTTATTGTCAGTATGACATAAAAACAAATTTACACCAAAATAATACAATGGCAATTGATTCTTGACAATAGATAATTGACAGCAAAGACTTCTTTGAAATTTGACACTGAATTTAAAATGCTATTGATTATAACACTTGATCGTATTCATCATCCACTCCCATTGGTGCTTGTCATAATACTTGAGGCTAGTATCACACTGAAATTAAACATAAATTGGAAACAATTCATTCTCCATTAATATTGTAACAAGTTGGAGGGGTATATATGAAATAAGCACAGGAACTGGTAGTAATCTACTCAAATAATTACTAAAACCACATCAATATACACAGGCATGCCAAGATCACCACTTATGCTCACAATACAGGATGCACCATTACACAGTTTGCACTCTCTCTCTTATTGACACTAATTAATTCAGTCTTTGATCGCTAGCACTACTGTCTCTTCAGTCACTCAATTTCTCCTTGCCACTGTAGCAGTTCACAGCCGGCGTGTCAGTCTCGCATTTCAGGATGGTACATGCTGTCCACACACTTCGGTAGAACTCGTCTCACAGCCTCATGCCTGTTTCCAGTCTCCTCTTCCAAGCTGCACCAGAACGCATGATGTCTTTCTGCAGCAGCCAGCCCCAGAGGCGCATACGATGACAGGATACAGAACGAGTCCTCAGCTCCAACTTGTGGACACTCCAACAGATTCGTACACTCAGCTCAGGCTGTAACTCACTCATACTGAACCCATGAGTAGTACTCGTCACTCTTTTTCGCTCACAGTTCACACTGAACTGAACTCCTCGTACTTGTCCACCACCTTTATATAAGGGGGTAGTCCGTTCAAGATACATCGGCCTCTCAAAGCTCGTGGAAACCTGCAGATATGGAAGGCTCTCAGTTTGCGGCCTCATCATATCTGCACCGTTGAGACCTCCATCGATGCAGTGGCCAATGGCAGCACTTGCATTGGTGTCTGACCCATGTGCACTGGCTCTCTCCGAGGATGTTCTGGCACAGTGACGTCAGATGGATATGTGCGCTGGCCTCACTCAACATCAGAAGAGCATGAAACCTTCCGTATAGGTAATGTGGACTAGACAAAAGAGTGACTGAATGGGTTGCTATATTTCTAGAAAATAGATCTCAGAGAATTAGAGTAGGTGAAGCTTTACCTGACCCTGTAATAATTAAGGGGGGAATTCCTCAAGGCAGTATTATCGGACCTTTATGTTTTCTTATATATATAAATGATATGAGTAAAGGAGTGGAATCGGAGGTAAGGCTTTTTGCAGATGATGTTATTCTCTATAGAGTGATAAATAAGTTACAAGATTGTGAGCAACTGCAACGTGACCTCAAAAATGTTGGGAGATGGACAGCAGGCAATGGTATGTTGATAAACGGGGTTAAAAGTCAAGCTGTGAGTTTCACAAATAGGAAAAGTCCTCTCAGTTTTAATTACTGCATTGATGGGGTGAAAGTTCCTTTTGGGGATCATTGTAAGTATCTAGGTGTTAATATAAGGAAAGATCTTCATTGGAGTAATCACATAAATGGGATTGTAAATAAAGGGTACAGATCTCTGCACATGGTTATGAGGGTGTTTAGGGGTTGTAGTAAGGATGTAAAGGAGAGTGCATATAAGTCTCTGGTAAGACCCCAACTAGAGTATGGTTCCAGTGTATGGGACCCTCACCAGGATCACCTGATTCAAGAACTGGAAAAAATCCAAAGAAGAGCAGCTCGATTTGTTCTGGGTGATTTCCGACAAAAGAATAGCGTTACAAAAATGTTGCAATGTTTGGGTTGGGAAGAATTGAGAGAAAGAAGAAGAGCTGCTCGACTAAGTGGTATGTTACAAGTAACTATTCTCATTTTGGTTCCGTATTGAAGTTGACGTATGTCTCAAGTATTATTACAATATTATAAGTCCACCTGTTCAATACAATACAATATGATCCTCTACAGAAGTTCCATTTTCTTCTTGACTTTCAGATACCCCAAACATATACATTTTAAACTTGTTTATTACATTCCCACTTCCGTTTTAAATAACTGACAGTGATTTTACCACCTTGGATTCAACTTGGGAATTGAAGAAACATCCCCCTTTGATGATTGTGTTTATACTCAAGGCCACCACAGTCTTAATGATATTATAAAAATATGGATCCATTTTAGTTTTAGACTCTCAAAATTTCATGTTTAATCACGTTTTAATCTTCAAAACTGTTAATTTCACTCTCTTTTAGCATACTTTGGTGCATTATCGTTGTTTTAGATGTTATTGTATAATGTTTTACGAAACCATTTTTTCAACATTTTAACCTATAATTTATAAGTATATGTATTATTTTTAAGATTGATATAGGCTGATGATGCCCGTAAGGAGGGTGAAACATGTACCTTTGACTTTTATGTATTATGTATAAAAAATATTTGACCATATGAAACAGTGGATCATATTGTATTGTATTGAACAGGTGGACTTATAATATTGTAATAATACTTGAGACATAAGTGGTATGTTCCGAGCTGTCAGCGGAGAGATGACGTGGAATGACATTAGTAGACGAATAAGTTTGAATGGCGTTTTTAAAAGTAGGAAAGATCACAATATGAAGATAAAGTTGGAATTCAAGAGGGCAAACTGGGGCAAATATTCATTTATAGGAAGGGGAGTTAGGGACTGGAATAACTTACCAAGGGAGATGTTCAATAAATTTCCAATTTCTTTCTAATCGTTTAGGAAAAGGCTAGGAAAGCAACAGATAGGGAATCTGCCACCTGGGCGACTGCCCTAAATGCAGATCAGTATTGATTGATTGATTGATTAATTGATTGATTGATTGATTCATTTTGATTGATATGTAGCAGCCATCTTGCCCAGTATCCCTTGCGCCAAAAGCCTGTGAGGTAATGTAGGGAAGGGCATCTTGTTAAGAATAATAATAATGATAAGAAGAAGCTGCTGAGCTGTCAACAAATTGTCCAAATTTATAGCAACCATCTTACCTAATGGCCCTTGCATCAGTTCTGAAAAGTTAGGCTGATAAAGCTAGTAGGTCCTAAGTTTCAAGTTGTGAGCCCATATGGTAGCTTTCCAAAGTTAGGTCCAGTGTATAGCCACCATCTCTCATAGTTCAGTTAAACCTGGGGTTGAACCTGAGCCTGTAGAAGCCTGCACATGCAGCCAGCTGTCCTACTTTTCAAATCGCCATGCTCACTATTCAAATTTTCCTTGCTTGGTCTGGATCCCGTGGAAGGTAACTACTGTGTGAACTCCTTCAAACTCATAGAGTTATGAAAAAATAGCTTGTATTGTTGGATGTTGTTAAAAATGCCTGGTTATCACACTTCTAAAAGGAAAGAAGGCTATGTAGTATTGTTATACAAAACATGGCCTCCATCTAAACCGTTCAAGTAAACGAAAGATTGCTAATATTGTTCACGATTTTTTAAGTCATAAGATATGTACTTTGAAAAATGCAACTACCTTAGGTTATAATACCCACCAGTAAAACTAGTAGAAAGAGCCAGCTGTTCTTCAAGCTGGCTCAGTCAACTACAAAATGTTATGAATTTTAAGAGGCCATGTAAACCAAAACTAGCATTTGTAACTGAATCAGAACGGTCACCAAATCAAACCATTATCAAAGATAGTTTAGTAAGTAGCCAAACTCAGGTATGTTATTCTCCTAATCATAAAATACCAGTACATGAAACATCAGGTTAGAAATCTCCACGAATAATGAGTGATACAAAAAGTAGTTGCCGAGAGGTAAATGGCATCCAAAAAAAGGATAGCTAGGGTAAATCTCTCAATTTATTGTAAGTGAATATCCAATGCATTAGAAATAAGTTTTTAGAATTAGAACACTTTTGCCAAACCGAGAAAGTTGATGTAATTTGTGTATCGGAGCATTGGCTTTCTGAAAATCAAGTAGAATATTTTGTGCCCCATGAATATACTGTTGCAGAAATGTTTTGTAGGAGTAAGAAGGAATATGGGGGAGCTGGGATCTTAGTATTGTAAATTTGTAAAAATTAATTTAAGTCAATATTGTGTGGAATTAGAGGGAGAATTTAGTTGTGTGAAGCTGGTTGATCAGAATTTGATAATTGTTAGTTTGTATAGATCTCCAAATGCCGATGCTTATGTATTTCTTAAGAATTTTTAAGAATTTTTTAGTGAAAAATGGAAGGGTATGTATAGGTGTTTTAAGGCAGAAACAGGTTCCAAGAAGGACTCGACTAAGTGGTATGTTCCGAGCTGTCAGCGGAGAGATGGCGTGGAATGATATTAGTAGACGAATAAGTTTGAATGGTGTTTATAAAAGTAGGAAAGAACACAATATGAAGATAAAGTTGGAATTCAAGAGGACAAACTGGGGCAAATATTCATTTATAGGAAGGGGAGTTAGGGGTTGGAATAACTTACCAAGGGAGATGTTCAATACATTTCCAATTTCTTTGAAATCATTTAGGAGAAGGCTAGGAAAGCAACAGATAGGGAATCTGCCACCTGGGCGGCTGCCCTAAATGCAGATCAGTATTGATTCTATTCCAGGAATAAGTAATGACCAAGGGGAGTGTGTATGTGAGGATCTTCAAAAGGCAGAAGTATTCAGTCAGCAGTATGTAAAGATTGTTGGTTACAAGGATGATGTCGAGATAGAGGAGGAGACTATGGCCAAAGAAGTAATAAAATTTACATATGATAACAATGACATTTACAATAAGATATCAAAGTTGAAAACTAGAAAAGCGGCTGGAATTGATCAGATTTCTGGGGATATACTAAAGACAATGGGTTGGGATATAGTACCATATCTGAAGTACTTATTTGATTATTGTTTGGTCGGAGGAGCTATACCAGATGAATGGAGAGTTGCTATAGTAGCCCCTATGTATAAAGGAAAGGGTGATAGACATAAAGCTGAAAATTACAGGCCAGTAAGTTTGACATGCATTGTATGTAAGCTTTGGGAAGGCATTCTTTCTGATTATATTAGACATGTTTGTGAAATTAATAACTCGTTCAATAGAAGGCAATTCAGTTTTAGGAAAGGTTATTCCACTGAAGCTCAACTTGTAGGATTCCAGCAAGATATAGCAGATATCTTGGATTCTGGAGGTCAAATGGACTGTATTGCGATTGACCTGTTTAAAGCATTTGATAGGGTGGATCACGGGAGACTACTGGCAAAAATGAGTGCAATTGGACTAGACAAAAGAGTGACTGAATGGGTTGCTGTATTTCTAGAAAATAGATCTCAGAGAATTAGAGTAGGTGAAGCTTTGTCTGACCCTGTAATAATTAAGAGGGGAATTCCTCAAGGCAGTATTATCGGACCTTTATGTTTTCTTATATATATAAATGATATGAGTAAAGGAGTGGAATCGGAGGTAAGGCTTTTTGCGGATGATGTTATTCTCTATAGAGTGATAAATAAGTTACAAGATTGTGAGCAACTGCAACGTGACCTCGAAAATGTTGTGAGATGGACAGCAGGCAATGGTATGTTGATAAACGGGGTTAAAAGTCAGGTTGTGAGTTTCACAAATAGGAAAAGTCCTCTCAGTTTTAATTACTGCGTTGATGGGGTGAAAGTTCCTTTTGGGGATCATTGTAAGTATCTAGGTGTTAATATACGGAAAGACCTTCATTGGGGTAATCACATAAATGGGATTGTAAATAAAGGGTACAGACCTCTGCACATGGTTATGAGGGTGTTTAGGGGTTGTAGTAAGGATGTAAAGGAGAGTGCATATAAGTCTCTGGTAAGACCCCAACAGGAGTATGGTTCCAGTATATGGGACCCCCACCAGGATTACCTGATTCAAGAACTGGAAAAAAATCCAAAGAAAAGCAGCTCGATTTGTTCTGGGTGATTTCCGACAAAAGAGTAGCGTTAAAAAATGTTGCAATGTTTGGGTTGGGAAGAACTGAGAGAAAGAAGAAGAGCTGCTCGACTAAGTGGTATGTTACATGTTATAAACCTCATTTTAGGTCCGTATTGAAAACTTAACAGTTCAACAATAATAAAGGTGTTTTAATTTGTTGAAAATATAAGTATTGAATAGGTGGAACAAATTAAAACACCTTTATTGTTATTGAACTGTTAAGTGGTATGTTCCGAGCTGTCAGCGGAGAGATGGCACGGAATGACCTTAGTAGAGGAATAAGTTTGAATGGCGTTTATAAAAGTAGGAAAGATCAGAATATGAAGATAAAGTTGGAATTCAAGAGGACAAACTGGGGAAAATATTCATTTATAGGAAGGGGAGTTAGGGATTGGAATAACTTACCAAGGGAGATGTTCAATAAATTTCCAATTTCTTTGAAATCATTTAGGAAAAGGCTAGGAAAGCAACAGATAGGGAATCTGCCACCTGGGCGACTGCCCTAAATGCAGATCAGTATTGATTGATTGATTGATTGATTGATTGATTGATTGATTGATTGATTGATTGATTGATTGATTGATTGATTGAATTTTGAATTAGTAATGGAAAAAATTTGGAGTTTAAGCCCAAAGTTGCTCTTTGTAGGGATTTTAACATAGAGATGGCATATTCAGATGGGTAGATTTCTAGAAATTTTCTGAATTTACTAAGAACACTAAATTTAACTTGCATAAACAAGCTACCTACAAATAATAATGCAAGCTTGGAAAATATTATTGCCGGGCTGAGTGGCTCAGACGGTTGAGGCGCTGGCCTTCTAACCCCAGCTTGGCAGGTTTGATCCTGGCTCAGTCCAGTGGTATTTGAAGGTGCTGAAATGGATGAAGCTGTACGCATAAACCGGCTTCGGTGGTGGGGCCATATGAGGCGAATGGAGGAGGATAGGTTACCTAGAAGAATAATGGACTCAGCTATGGATGGTAAGAGAAGTAGATGTAGACCAAGACGACAATGGTTAGACTCGGTTTCTAACGATTTAACGATAAGAGGTATAGAACTAAATGAGGCCACAACACTAGTTGCAAATCGAGGATTGTGGCGACGTTTAGTAAATTCACAGAGGCTTGCAGACTGAACGCTGAAACGTATAACAGTCTATAATGATGATGTATGTATGTATGTGATGTACCAGGAAAGCCTAGGTCCTGGTCCATATCAATCGAAAGAAACGTTATTCCAGCATAAAAGATCCGACCGACGTACGAACATCTATGTAAAGAATGTTCCAGTATGTGCCAGACCCCACGAGTGCACTAGGCGGAGTCAAGTGACGTCACCTGTCGCTCGAAGCTCACCTCCCTTAAAGATATTTCTCGAAAAGAATTTTCTTTTGCCAGCTTTTCAACGCCTTAACCAATTTCAACGGGACAAACGCTGAATCGTAGCGGACGTCATAAAAGTTAATCCCTGTGAATTTCGAATTAATTCATCCCATGGTTGTTGAGTTATAATAATTTAAAGTCTAAAGAAATTACGCACTCACGGTCACATGGCCAAGAGATGCTACCCCTCCCAGCGCTGGTATCTATATATGTCAAGGCTAGCCAGCAAGCAGGCCAGTACAAGGACGAGTATACAGATGTGTGTGAGTGAGACAGAGGAGAGACCGACCCGCGTACAGTATGTTCGCGCAGTCACGGTGAAAGTACTTGCCGTCGCATTTCCGGAACACGAAGTTATATCGCCGACAGAATTATAAAAGACGTCGCACTGTATTTAGTACATCGCGTCGCGACTACAGTCTAATTCTAAAGACATTTAAGAATATAATACGAGTGAACTTATTGAAGTGCAAATATCAAATATTTAACGTTCACAGAATATGTCATTACGTGTAGACTTAGGTTACTTCAAATGATATTGAACTTCTACAGAAACTAATGTGTAGAATCACCAGAACTCATTTCTTTTCGAGTATTGAACTGTATTTCTTTATTTACGCCACATCAGTATACGACTTACAGTAGTAATTTGAGTGAAAACTAAGAACCTTTTCTGAGGTAATATGACGTTATAATAATAAAGATAAGCAGAAAATAATCCTTAGTGACTTAATGACTGTGTTCAAAGACTGTGATTATAGACTTTGATTTGCCTTTTCAAGTGTGAACTGTGTAATTATGAACGTTTCAGTAACGACTTTAAATAGTATTTCATACAGGAAGGACTGTGATTCTTCATACGCCATAAATAGTGTTCAACAGTAAATGACAGTGTCAGTGATAACTACTCGCACTAACTGAATTTTTCGTGTGCGAAAAATCACCCTAACAAGCTGCAATTCTACATGATCCAGTTCCAGCCGTCATCACTTCATCGGGAACGTCAACGTGGTGTGTTAAGGGAACATCGCCGATCCTGATTCTCCACGGAACATTCCAGATGTCCATCCTTCGACATTTTGTAGCAACATTTCTTTCAGTAAGTGAGTAGTAACAAACTGACTAAAATTTTCTCATTAATTTTGAACAGTGGAAACTTCAGTGCCGCGTGTGAACAAATATTTCAGAGTTCTCATAATTTCAGAAGTGATTAATTTAATTTCAAATTTCATTTTTATATCTCACAGAAAGACTTTAGGCTTTTCAAGTGTGCTATATATCAAGGTTTACAAACTGAAAACTGAAAACTTTTAACAGAAATTTAATTTCTCATATCAACTTACAATTACAAGTGTGTGCTTAGGTTTAGAAAGACTTTAGGTGGAAATCCAATACCTCATATTCTCACATATGAAAGACTTTGGAATCAGTGATATTCATTCCATTTTCATGAACAGAATTCAGGAAGATTACATTCAAACTTTTAATTTCAATGCCAGATTTGAGTCCAATAATCATATTGCAGGGTGAAGAATTAATAAATTGTTTTGAAAAAAAAATTTTAACTATCTATTATTCGCTCTGCGAGTCTATCCTACTCTGTATCGGCTCCAAAACCAAGTTCCACTCCCTGAGGTCCTACTCATGCCCTTTACCCAAAACTTTTCCTGGTACAGAGAGGATAGAATAATAATAGATGGCGCCGCAACTTCAAGGGCTCGATTTGGAGCCGTGCCATAATAATAGATGATGCGCATGTAATAATCGCAACATTCAGGGTTCGATTCAAGTCATAATAAATTGTATTTTGAACACAGGATCCGACTGCAACTATTACGAACACAAAGAACTTGTTGTATTTGACTTATTCGAATATTCCGGAAACATGGATAACTTACTTGCAGCAATCGAAGCTCTCAGGCTTAGCATTAACGATCAGAATGCTAAGATTGATAGGTCTAATTCCCAATTGCAGGCTCAAATTAACACACAAATAACCGCACTACAGTCACAGATAGTTGACTCTAATTCTCAACTACAGGCGCAGATGGTAGAGCCTAATTCCCAATTACAGGCTCAACTTCAACAACAAATGCAGACTCAAAATACTCAACTTCAACAACAAATGCAGGCTCAAAATACTCAACTTCAAGCGCAGTTAACTGAGTCAAATAGTAAGGTTGAAGACTTAACTTCTAAAATTGACAGGACCTTGGACACTTAAGTTTGCTGAGGCGGATAAAGTCATTAATAAAAGGCTCACTGAATCTAGTGCCCTTATCGAGCAACGATTCCGTGAAGCTGGAACTCGCCTCGAAAAGAAACTTACTGATTCTAGTGCACAAGTCGAAGCCACATTGAAAAACATGCGGGATCATTTTGTTGAAAACTTACAGTCTATCAAGGAAGAAATAAAGACAGAGGTCGTCAAGTCTTTAGACAAAGATCTTAGAAATGTTCTTCCTTCCGTTCAAGCATTTTCCACCGAACTCAAAGATTTACGGACTGAATTTCAAGAATCCCATGGTAACATCTCACAAACTCAAGTAAAGCTAGCTCAGGTGCAGGAAACCTTGCGAGATGCATTAAAGAACGATGTGGGTAAATTACGAAGCGAGATAGGATTAATTAAGAGCACGCAAGGAGAACTCGACAAGCGTATTACAGGACAGCTAGACAGCACGCATACCCAGATAGCCGCTTTCTGTAAAGACGTACAAGTCATTAAAACTGACTTGAGAAATGAAATAAAAAATTTAGACACCTCAATTAATTCTAAAATTAAAAGTTTGTCTGAAGAAATGAATCAAATTAAACTCAAAGAACATACAACTGACGTCACAATTCCTGGTTCGTCGAGGGAAGTACACAGCACAACAACCCTTATTAAAATACCAGATGACAAACCAGTCAAATTTTCAGGACGTGACGAGTATACTGCTCGAGAATTTTTGTTAAATGTCGATGATTACCTGGAAGAGAATAGGGTAGATGACGATAGGAAACTTAGAGTAGTATCCAAAATTCTAGAAGGACGAGCCTTATCATGGTTCATAGCTTTTAAGAGCAACTTTAGAAACTATGACGACTTTAAAAAGGCACTTCTTAAACGCTTTTGGGATTCAGAAAGACAGCACCTTGTCAAGATGAAACTCTACTCTAGTAAATACAATACTTCAGTCAATACTTCCCGATATTCCGATTATTGCCTAATGCAATTAAAGAAGCTACAGTTTTTAGATCCACCTTTGCCAGATAACGAACTTATTCAGATCCTGACACTTCAATATCCGCCTCATGTTCAAGAGATACTAGTCGCTGCCAACATTAAAACATTGGAGCATTTTGACGCTACTTTGCGTAGGTTAGATACGGCTAATACCCAATCTAGTCCGAAAACTAACAGGAGTCGAGAAATAAATACGAACTCTGCGGAAATAAAACCGCCGGAGAGAGAGGAACCCAGGACACGTGAAGAAGGCAGATTAAGCCCTACCAACCCAACCAGATTCCAGAATTTTAGACGTCAGAGGAATCAGGATAGACACCCTTACCAACCTAGGAATTTATGGAGACAGCGCGAAAGCACTCCTGAAGGAAATCGTGAGTCCAGACGACGAGAACTCGAAAGTAGATGGAAGGATACACGGGAATACATCAGGGAGAGAAATCGTAATCCTGATGAGCTTGGAGCTACATCCCTGGAATACCAACGTCAATTCGGACCAAGAGAACAAAGATCACCTGATCCTGAACCAACAGGCCCTATAAAAAACGCCGATCTCGCAATAGGGAGATTAACTACAGAACACGATAAGGACGAGATTTCAAATTATTGTACTGCTGTTATCAATTACTGGCATATTGACGATTCCGAATTACTATTCGAAGACGCACAAACACTAAGGCCAATTATTACACGTTCATTACCTGTCATAACAGTACGCACAGGCAACCTACAGGTGATTACGCTCATCGATTCTGGAGCGCAAGCTTCTTTAATTTCTGATAGGCTTGTAGACTCGCTTAAAAATCAGAACAATGTTTTGTTATTGCCTGCAGCTCAGATTAAAGTAAGAGGGATAATTCCTGATAAAATTGTTAAATGTAAATCCCAGGCATTTTTAGAGTTTGAAATTAACAGTCAGACATTCGAACACATATTTTTGGTAGTATCACGTCTTAACTTCAACTTAATACTTGGATCAGATTTTATGATCAAATACAAAGGAACCATTGACTATGATGCCAACCTCGTAAGATTAAAGAATAATTCCGTAGGACTACAGCTGGTAGGAGGAAGTGACCTGGAAGTTCAAGAGAAGGGAGCCCGTTTCGAAGAAGCCGGTGGTGACATTATTAAGC
Organism: Anabrus simplex; assembly: GCF_040414725.1. Taxonomy (NCBI): domain Eukaryota; kingdom Metazoa; phylum Arthropoda; class Insecta; order Orthoptera; family Tettigoniidae; genus Anabrus; species Anabrus simplex. Next base: position 117,010,546 of record NC_090266.1, read on the forward strand.
CCGCTGTAAGCGAGGTTGCGCCAGCCGTAGCAGAAAGTAGAAAGGGTGACCAAAGTGAGGACGATGCAGAGACCCTATTCAATGAGAACTCCATCATAGGTCCGGACTATATAATGTCAATAGCCAGTGTGGTTGAAGACCCGGAAATTAAATTAAAATTGGAGGGGGCTAAAAATGACGTTCTACAAAAATTTGCATGTGTATTCGATGACAAGCCTGGAGAGATAGCTGGCTATGAATATCATCTTGATGTAAATGACTTGTCCCCTTATCAGAAGAAACCATATCCCGTCCCCGAGAAATATCGAGAAGAAGTTCGTAACTTAATTCATAAAATGACAGATGATGGGATAATTTCGCCTTGCGTAACTAAGTACTTGAATCCATTGGCCATAGTGCGTAAGCCTAACGGCAGTATCAGAATTTGCCTTGACGCGAGGGTCCTAAATGACCGACTGACCTTAGAATATGACCGTCCTCCATTACTTAGGGATATCATCAGAAGATTCCACGGCATGAATTTCTTTAGTTGCCTTGACGGAACTTCTTCATATTATCACATAAAATTGGATGCTGAAAGTAGGCTATTCACAGGCTTCTTATTTGAAAATAGGACCTATGTTTTCAACAAAATGCCCTTTGGTATTAAAAACTCGGGAGCTGTTCTAATCAGAGCCTTGGAAAAACACTTATCAGATGATGTAAAGGACATAACTACGATTTATGTTGACGACATTTTGATTGCCTCGAGAACTTTCGAAGAGCACGTGAGAGACGTCAATCTGGTCCTGCAGGAATTGGAGAGGAAGAATTTCAAGATAAATGCCCAGAAAAGTCAACTTTTCCAAACATCAGTATTATTCTTAGGACATGTAATTAGTGGTGATGGAATTCAACCCAACCCTGCCAAGATTAAGAGTATCATTGACTTTCCTAGACCTCAGCGCATTAGAAACGTGAGACAGTTCCTAGGACTTTGTCAGTTCTTTTCTCAACACTGTCCAGATTACACTGAGACGGTAGCTCCTCTTCTGCAACTACTACTTAAGAATAATAGGTGGAAGTGGACCGAAGAATGTGAACGAGCTTTCCTTGCCACCAAGGACATGTTGAAAAACTCTGTTAAACTAGTTTATCCGGATTTTTCTCTTCCATTCTTCATAGAGTGTGATGCCAGCTCTGTAGGAATAGGCGCAGTGCTGTATCAAGCGAGACCTGAAGATCACGATTACAGACTTTTCATCTCGTTTCTAAGTAGAAAACTACGACCTCACGAAAAGTCTTATACCATAACTGAACTCGAAGCTCTGGCTGTTGTTTTTTCTCTCCAGTATTGGAAGAAAATCATCTACGGCTATCCCATTACGATTTACACAGACCATAAAGCTTTGACATTCATACTGTCATCTGACATGACGAATGAGAGAGTTTCCCGATGGGCTCTTTTTATTCAACAGTTTGACCTCACAGTAATACATAGGCCTGGCCGGAAGAATGCATTAGCAGATGCCCTCAGCCGCAACCCTGCTGAAGTTATTGAAGTTCACGAGGTTAACATCATGACTGATGATGACGAAGAATGTCTTCGCAAACTGCGTTACCTTGCCCAGATGCAACGAAGAGACGCCAATTGTAGGGAATTAATTCGATTTTTATCAGGTTCGATTCCCGCCGATGATGATGAATTCCCACGTCTCCAACGACTTTCTTCAAACTTCTGTTTACGGGATGGGATTCTTATGAAATACATTGACTTAGCCAAGACGCAATGCAGGATTTATGCACCTGTTAAAATCAGGAAGGCTATCATATGGCATTGTCACTCAATTTCAGGTCATGCTGGTACGGATAAAGTTCTCAACCTTATTAAGGAAAGGTTTACATGGGAATATCTTAGGCGAGACATTAGGAGAATTTTGCGGTCCTGTGATTTATGCCAGCGGATCAAGTCGAATAATTATCTCCTTAAGGAATTTCCCAAACCGCTGATCCCGGAAAAGCCCGGGGAAATAATGGCAATCGATCTGTACGGCCCTTTGCCAAAGGCGACCAGGGGGAACAGACATGTCATTGTAGTAGTGGATGTCTTTTCCAAATATACTATGCTATTGCCTATCCAGAAAGCTAACGCCGGTAACATCTTAAGGAGGCTGAAAAAGAACATCATCCCTGAGATGGGAAAGCCTGAATACCTACTGACGGATCACGGAACGCAATTTACTTCCGTAGAATTCCCACAGGCTTTGGAAGAACTCAACATTCGACATATCATGAATTCTATTAGGCATCCGGAAGCTAACCCTGCTGAAAGAATAATGAGAGAACTCGCCAAATTCTGTCGAATTTATTGTAGTGAACATCACTGGAAGTGGATCGAGGTCTTGCCAGTAATGCAAAAAATTATAAACTCTATTGTGCATGAATCTACTAATGACATTCCTCTCAGCCTACATCATGGGTCAAAACCAGAACGACCTTGGGACAGAATTTTACCAGCTCTACCAAATGCTATTGTGCCGCAGCAAGTTAAGATCAACGACGCGCTGACCAGGTTAAGACATGCAGCCGCCCTCAGAGAACGACGCCAGCGTAATAGGAAGTTCAGAAGATCATTGAATCCTGGAGACCTTATTTTAATACGGAGGCCAGCTACTTCCAACCCTGAGAGAAGGATTTACGCTAAGTTCTGTCCACTATTCGTAGGTCCTTACCGTGTCCGCACTGTATTGAGAAACGGGGCTTATGAAATTGTAAAATTGGACGGCACTTTCGAGGGTATTTATAACTCAGCCAATTTAAAACAATATGTACCACAGGAAGAGTAAAACCTGGAAAAGAAAATCCTGCGTATTTTCTTTTCGTCCAACCAAGGGGAAGATGTACCAGGAAAGCCTAGGTCCTGGTCCATATCAATCGAAAGAAACGTTATTCCAGCATAAAAGATCCGACCGACGTACGAACATCTATGTAAAGAATGTTCCAGTATGTGCCAGACCCCACGAGTGCACTAGGCGGAGTCAAGTGACGTCACCTGTCGCTCGAAGCTCACCTCCCCTAAAGATATTTCTCGAAAAGAATTTTCTTTTGCCAGCTTTTCAACGCCTTAACCAATTTCAACGGGACAAACGCTGAATCGTAGCGGACGTCATAAAAGTTAATCCCTGTGAATTTCGAATTAATTCATCCCATGGTTGTTGAGTTATAATAATTTAAAGTCTAAAGAAATTACGCACTCACGGTCACATGGCCAAGAGATGCTACCCCTCCCAGCGCTGGTATCTATATATGTCAAGGCTAGCCAGCAAGCAGGCCAGTACAAGGACGAGTATACAGATGTGTGTGAGTGAGACAGAGGAGAGACCGACCCGCGTACAGTATGTTCGCGCAGTCACGGTGAAAGTACTTGCCGTCGCATTTCCGGAACACGAAGTTATATCGCCGACAGAATTATAAAAGACTTCGCACTGTATTTAGTACATCGCGTCGCGACTACAGTCTAATTCTAAAGACATTTAAGAATATAATACGAGTGAACTTATTGAAGTGCAAATATCAAATATTTAACGTTCACAGAATATGCCATTACGTGTAGACTTAGGTTACTTCAAATGATATTGAACTTCTACAGAAACTAATGTGTAGAATCACCAGAACTCATTTCTTTTCGAGTATTGAACTGTATTTCTTTATTTACGCCACATCAGTATACGACTTACAGTAGTAATTTGAGTGAAAACTAAGAACCTTTTCTGAGGTAATATGACGTTATAATAACAAGATAAGCAGAAAATAATCCTTAGTGACTTAATGACTGTGTTCAAAGACTGTGATTATAGACTTTGATTTGCCTTTTCAAGTGTGAACTGTGTAATTATGAACGTTTCAGTAACGACTTTAAATAGTATTTCATACAGGAAGGACTGTGATTCTTCATACGCCATAAATAGTGTTCAACAGTAAATGACAGTGTCAGTGATAACTACTCGCACTAACTGAATTTTTCGTGTGCGAAAAATCACCCTAACAAGCTGCAATTCTACATGATCCAGTTCCAGCCGTCATCACTTCATCGGGAACGTCAACGTGGTGTGTTAAGGGAACATCGCCGATCCTGATTCTCCACGGAACATTCCAGATGTCCATCCTTCGACATTTTGTAGCAACATTTCTTTCAGTAAGTGAGTAGTAACAAACTGACTAAAATTTTCTCATTAATTTTGAACAGTGGAAACTTCAGTGCCGCGTGTGAACAAATATTTCAGAGTTCTCATAATTTCAGAAGTGATTAATTTAATTTCAAATTTCATTTTTATATCTCACAGAAAGACTTTAGGCTTTTCAAGTGTGCTATATATCAAGGTTTACAAACTGAAAACTGAAAACTTTTAACAGAAATTTAATTTCTCATATCAACTTACAATTACAAGTGTGTGCTTAGGTTTAGAAAGACTTTAGGTGGAAATCCAATACCTCATATTCTCACATATGAAAGACTTTGGAAACAGTGATATTCATTCCATTTTCATGAACAGAATTCAGGAAGATTACGTTCAAACTTTTAATTTCAATGCCAGATTTGAGTCCAATAATCATATTGCAGGGTGAAGAATTAATAAATTGTTTTGAAAAAAAATTTTTAACTATCTATTATTCGCTCTGCGAGTCTATCCTACTCTGTATCGGCTCCAAAACCAAGTTCCACTCCCTGAGGTCCTACTCATGCCCTTTACCCAAAACTTTTCCTGGTACAGTATGTATGTAAAAAAATGTTTATTTTTAATGAAGATTGTAAATACTAATTTTTAGATCTGTAAACTTTCAAAGTTTTGAGATATAGATACACTCACTTTAAAAATTCACCCCCTTCTCACCCTCCCATTAATTGGATTTTCCAAAAACAAAAAAATATGTGTTTCTTTATTTTTAAAAGAGATCAAAGGTACCAATTTTCAGGTCTGTAATATCTTCAGTTTCTGAGATATAAGTACTGGTATCCTGATTAAAGGCATTCAACCCCTATTTCACCCTTTCTCACCCCTCCTATTGGGACTTTCTGAAAACAAAAAAATACGTTTCCTCATTTTTAGAGAAGATTTTAAATACCAATTTTTACGTCTGTAAACTTTGAAAGTTTTGAAAGGTTTTTACCCCCTTAGCGACGGAATATCCAAAAATCCTCTCTTAGCGAGCACCTACATCTTAATATGAATGTATCCCCAAAATTTCATTTCTTTATGTCCAGTAGTTTTGGCTCAGCGAGGATGAATCGGTCAGTCAGTCAGGACAAGTTATTTTATATATATAGATTTATTGAAAATCTGAAACAAATTAACTGGGGCTTTGTATTTGAATTTCAAATGGGAGAAAATGATATTGAAATTGTATTTGGAAACTTTTTAGATAAATTGGTTGAATTGTGGCATTTATGTTCACCACTGGTAAAAATTAGTCATAATGGTAAACTTAAAAGAAAGAATTTGAACTGGTATATTGAAGAATTGATGCAGTACAGAGAAAGAATACTTTTGCTTATAGAATTTATAAAAACTCTTGTCAAGGAGGATTCGAGCAGAATGGCGTGTATAAAGCTTATCTTAATTGTAAAAATTTACATAAAAGGAAACTTATCCATGCCAAAACTTTAGCTTGCGAAAAATATATTGAGAATGCACCCAACAAATGCAGGGCGGCATGGGATGTTATAGTACAAGAAAACATCCCTACTCGAACTCAAGACACATTCCTCGATCCGGAAGAGCTGAATAATTATTTCTTAAACTCTGTAAAAGAAATCGGAGATCAAATTAAGGCAACAGGTTCAGCTGCACGTAACTTTCTTCACAATCAACCCCCCTGCTAAAACACTTTCCATTGGGTTGAAATCACATCTGATGAAGTAATTAAAGTTAGCTTAAAATTATCAAACTCTAAGGGTATGGATTGTTATTGGTTATCTAATTACACCATCAAAAGAATAATAGATTTGATTTCTGAACCTCTAGCTTTTATTTTTAATAAGTGTTTAGAGTTTGGAGTTTTTCCTGATCTACTTACAATTTCTAAAGTTATTCCAGTATTTAAAAGTGGGGACAAAGTATTTCTTCAGAACTATCGTGCAGTCTCAATTGTTCCAATAATTTCTAAAATTTTTGAATCACTTTTGCGCAATCAACTTAGCAATTATTTTGAAACTTACAATCTCCTATCCAACTGTCAGTTTGGGTTTCCACAAGGTAAATGTACTACTACTGCTGTTCTTGAAATTGTTAATCAGATATTAACAGCTTTTGAAAACAAGCAGGCGATCTCTTTGGTGTTATGTGATCTAAGTAAAGCTTTTGATTGTATTATTCATGAAATCTTACTTACAAAGCTTGAGATGTATGGTGTCGAGTATCCCTCACTGAACATAATTAAGTCATACTTAAAAAACAGATATCAGTTTGTCTCAATTAAAAATAGGTACTCCACTTTGAAGAATGTTACAACTGGTGTACCACAGGGCTCTATCCTAGGTCAATTTTTATTCATTCTGTCAGTCAACGATTTACCACAAAATGTCAAATGTCATGCTCTTATATTGTATGCGGACGATACAACGTTAATTACAAAACACCAGATCATCTCGGGTTTGCATCAGATGTCACAGGTGGCTCTTGCAACTGCAATGCATTGGTTTTCATCCAATAGGCTGTTGTTCAATGAGTATAAAACTCAATTTCTCATACTAGGATTATCCAGAGATATTGAAAGTCAGTCAGTCAAACTTTTGGGTTTTCATATCGATGCCAGATTGAACTGAGTAACACACATTGATCATGTTTGTAAAAAAAATATCAAGAGTGGCCTATTTGATATGGAAATTGAGGGATTTAGTTAGAAGTGACTACCTAAGGATGGCATATTTTGGTCTCTTCCAGTCACACATTACTTATGGACTGTTGTTATGGGGGCATTCTTCTTATGTATATAATATTCTTCTAATACAGAAAAAGGTTGTCCGAACAATGTGTAGGGCTGGTGCAATTGACCACTATCGACCTCTCTTCAGTAAGTTTAAAATACTGAGGCAATTATAAATTTGTATATTTATATATCTTTGACATATGTTAAAAACAACATAAATGAATTCAGTACTAGGGAAAACATTCACCTTCATGATACTCGGGGCAAAGCAGACGTTGACATCCCAATTCGCAGGCTGTCAAAAACTGCTCACTCACATAAAATCAGTTGTTTAAGATTATTTAATAAATTACCACATCCTGCACGGTCCACTCCTTTAAATAATTTTAAAAGAAAAATGTATGATTGGTTAATAGAAAATCCATTTTATAATACCTCTGCATTCTTAGAAATGCATAATGTTAGTATTAAGTTTTAATAAAAGGTGTATGTTCATTTAGCCTTAGTAATATTAAGTACTAAATTATTATCAGTTGATGAAGCCTATTTCATTGTATATGGTCAATGGCAAATAAAGATTCTTGATTCTTGATTACCTGAATAAAAGTAAGCTAGTTGTCCATAAATGCTCATTTGCAAAAAAAAAGTCCCTTGCATACTTTTGGGGTCCTGAGAGAAGGCAAGCAAAATAGGTGAAATGATCCTATTGCCTCAGCAGCCACCATCTTGCTCAATTAGCCCCTGCTCCAGAATATACCATCTTTCCTACTGCCGATATGCCAGGCAAATTTAGAGGTGGCATGGCTTTTGGTGTTAAGAAATCCATTACAACAAAACAGTTCTCCTGTTTTAACAATGATTTTTCATAATATCTTAGCAGATATCAATATCAACACATACAATGTAACTCAGTCTAATACCTTTACTACTTTACTTTCTGAACTCCAGGACATGCAGATTCCATTCCCCTTCCCACCTGTTCTATTTCCAATTCCACCTCTGATGCCCTTATTGTATCGCCTTCTCTCTCCTACCTCACTACTGATAAACACCTTCCTATCAATTCAGACCATACCCCAGCTTTCTATAATATACCAAATTCTCCTACACATCCCTGACTTCCCAATCCTGATCCCCACCTTCGCAACATTTTCCCCAAGCTGATTGGACTCACTATTGAACAACAATCACCGACCTCCTATGCGATACCCCTTTCCTACCTATCTATTGAATCTCAATACCCTCATTTGTCTTGTAGAGCACACACTCATCATATCCGATAAACTACACATATCCTGCCACTCCTTCCATCCCTCCAAGCCACCCATCCCACCCAAGGCCTTATCACTTGCCCATAATTACTACAATTCATATTTAAGAAACCGTGACTCTCCAACTTTACGTGAGCATCGACAACTAATGAGGCATGCTAGATCTTATATTAAAGCCATGAAAAACGTCAGTGGATGACAGCCTGTTCTGAGCTTAAAGACATGCACGAACCACAAAATTCTGGGCAACTTTCTGATATCTTATTAAAACTAAAAAACCAGACAAAGAAAAAGCAGACACATTCACAGACTACTACTCTAACCTATTTTCTTCCTCCTTTTCATCTTGCTATTCCCAACCTGATGAACTCCTTATATAACAACCCAATAATCCTAGTCAACCACATTCATAACCCCCATTTCTCCTGTTCCATGACATACGTTTTACCCATCCTCTTAATACTCCTATCACTCGCACAGAAATACTCATCTTTATCCAAAATAAAAGCAATACTGTTCCTGGACATGATCATATCGCCTACTGTCACGTCCGAGAAGTCCCCTTAATCCCAATCTATATACTCTGTTCCATTTATAATACCATATTTTACACTGGCATGTACCCCGAACATAGAGGCAATGCCGTCATTCTCCTGTTTCTTAAACCAAATATGCTCCCATTCGATATCCACTCCTACAGGCCCATATCACTTTTATCCATGTTATCAGAATTTTTTGAATGAACCCTGTGTAAAACACTTTCCCATTACCTTCAATCCTTGAATCTACTCTCATTCTCCCAAGCTGGTTTTCATACCCATTATTCCACTCAAGACCATCTCTTTCACATCACCACCTCCCTAATCACCTGCCTCAAAACCCACTGTCCTGCCGCTTTAATCTGCCTAAATGTAGATAAATCATTCAATTCGGTACCGGTATGCATTCTGGTCCTTTTTACAAATTAAGTCTCTCCCTGCCACTATCCTGTGGCTCATATTTAACTACTTTCAAACTAAGAAATAGAGGTCTGCATTATCTCTGATTTTTACCGGCAAGTACCGCTCGCCTCTCTGGCTCTCGGGAGTTTGCGGCCGAGCGTCCTGTGCAGCCGGTTGCGGGCTACCGATCATCAGCGACTGGCCGAGCACGCCAAACGCTCGGTCGGTCGCCAGTAACCGGCGGACTCAGTGCTAGCCAGCCAGCGAGCTGCGCTTCGCCGGGCTCGAGATCATAGGCCACTACTTTACATTAATACTCACCTATTTCTTTTACAAATGTCTTTCGTTTTCTACTATCAGTTCTATAATCTAAATAATACAATTGTATATGTTACATTTGAAGTGTGTTAATATGTTGCAGAGTATTGGATTTTCGTCTTTGAGGTGTTCATGTATTCCAATAATTGTAATGTTATGAACTGTCAAGTCTTCATATAGTATTTTGTTCCGTTCGCTAGATAAACGGGGACACAGTAATAGTGGGCTGTGTAGCCTATCTCCAGACTCGGCCACATATACACTGTACTAATATCAAGGAGGAATGCAGGATTGTTTTTAAACAAATACTCATCGATTTTCTTTTTACAAGCGTTAATTTATAAACAAATTATGACCTGTAAATAAAGTTATATGTGAACCATAACTATACAATTCGTTTTTCGTCATTGGTGCTGCCTGATGCACAGGATTCATTTGTTCCTGGAGCTACTACTACAGCTGGCGGTTTGCACTTCTCCCTGTGAAGTAAATGAAAGTAGAATCATACATTTATAGCGTTTGAGGCATGTTTCCTTTCTTGTGATTACGTGGTATGTTCAGAATACTTACAAAATTGTGATGGATCAAAAAGAGATCATACACCTTGTCTGATTCCAAGCACGATCTTTTGATGGACAGCAGGTGACCGGCCTGGCTAAAATTTCTCTCGCTGGCAGCACTAGTGGCAGGAATGCAGAGTACTCTTCTGGCTACTACCGACAGAATTGGAAATACGCATGCGTTTTCCACCACTTCAAAATGTGTCCTTCGGCACAGCAACAGCCGGATTTGGAGAGCGAAAGGTACCTGTCGAGATCATTAGTAGTATTTGTGTGTCCATCTTCGTCGTCCTCATCTGAACTCCAGTCCACCTTGGACTTTTTCATGGGAAGAACTTCGTCACTATTTGCTTGAATGGACTCTAAAAATGAACAAAACATCCGTAATGCATTCCTGTAAACTTTAAATATGTATAAAACTTAGGATTACTGGTTACTATAAAGCTATATTTCCAGTGAATTCCTATATATATCGCAAAAATTACATTAAAACGCATTGTGGAATTTTTAGGCTGCGAAACCCTTCCCAAATATTGTACATTTTAGACGGCATAATTGCTGATCTAACGAAAGGTGGAAAATTAGACAAACAAACATTCGTTTTGTTGTCATTAATGCTTTCCCAGCCCGTACTTAAAGACATGATACTGTATAGGCTTTTGGACTTATGCCTTATTCTCTTGACACGGCATAAGGCCAAAGTGATTCGACCCTACCATTTACAGGCAGTTCCGAGAACAATCGTCGAACTTCAGCATAAGCGACCCCCTTTTCTTCTGCCGTGACTTTCTTCAAATGACGTCGTGATGGCTACAGAACCGTGGCAACGTAATGGATAGCCTCCAATTTGCACTTCTCTCTGACGAAGTATGCTGCTCTCGTTTTTATTATCGTCATGCACTGAAAAGTATAAACAATATATACATAATTTAATTCCGATAATTCAGCAGGTTTATAAACGATCGTAACTTATGAAAGTATTTATTACTTCGTTGTCACACTCTTCTGATTCACAATAATGTAACAGACGCGTGTACCAAGGCAGCATACGTTCCAGCATTGTTACACTTTCCAAATCCAAACTCGCTTCTTTAAAAGGGGTTAGAAAAGCGATAACTGCTCGTACGCACTCTTCATGGAAAGTTTCTAAGAGTTTTGATTGCCCGCGGGATTCTAGTAGATCTCGAATATCGTCAATTTGACTTATGATGGAATTGAGCATTAACAGTATACTGTTTCACCGCGTTACAGCTTCTTGCGTCACAGAGTGCTGCAAACGCCCCGAGTGACCCGATCTCTTCAAATAGCCTACTATAGCTCTTGCTGATAGCAAACACGACAGGATTTCAGGAGCTTCGTTTTCTAAAAACGTCTCTTGAAATGTGTGACGAAGCGCAGTAATCAGGCAGTGATCAAAGCAAGGCAAACGGTCGTAAGATGTAAGTGCCTTCTTCATATTAGCTCCTTGGTCGGTGACAAAGTAAATTTTGTAAGATCATTCTTGTTAATTGCTAACTCAAGCAACCGCTCTTCGATTTCGTGCCGAATGTTCTCTCCTGTCTTAGGTATGTCCGGAAACTCAGCGTTTCTAGCTGCCACTCATCGTTAACATAATGCGATGTCACAGTCAAAAAATTTCTCTTCTTGTAGTTATCAGACCACAGATCAGCGTCTAAAGCGCACATATTGTTCTTTATGGCACATATTAGCTTGGGCATCATTGTCGCCCGTATTTTGTCGGCCTTTTCTTTAACATGCCGTTTTTTTAAATTTCGTGTGGCTATTTCTAGCCGAGTGCAGCCCTTGTAAGGCAGACCATCTGTTGAGGGTGGGCGGCATCTGCCATGTGTAATTATAACTGCGTGTTATTGTGGTGGAGGACAGTGTTATGTGTTGTGTGTGAGTTGCAGGGATGTTGGGGACAGCACAAACACCCAGCCCCTGAGACAATGGAATTAACCAATTAAGGTTAAAATCCCCGACCCGGCCGGGAATCGAACCCGGGACCCTCTGAACCGAAGTCCAGTACGCTGACCATTCAGCCAACGAGTCGGACTTTAACATGCTGTGATACAGTGGTAGGGTGCTGAAGAACATCTTCTATATTGACTTTGCCATAAGTGGCGCCAACATTGATGACCTCCTGCGAATAAATCTTGAAGCCAATCTTACTACAAGTGTTTAACGGTAGCAAACCTATTCCACTCATATCGACCAACTTATCAACACCAACTTTCTTTATGCTGCTTGGTACTGCACGTGTTCGGTGGAATTCTGATACTCAGTTACTTTTGCAGCGCCAAATTATACCTGCTGTGTTTGGCTGGTAAGAAAGTACAGTATCACTGCACGAACCCAAAAGAAGCCTGCGTGACAGGATCCACTACAAGTGCAAGCGATATCCAAGCTTCACTCTTCGCCTCCTCTTCCGACATATCTTTCTTCTTCAGGACTAACGAGCCGCTCCTAATTCTCTCCAGAATACTTCTCTTCGTTTCTTAAATGCAGCGTTTACAACCTATACTTGGTTGATCCATAACGCTGTCTGCACTGCTCAAAGCCCAGTCACCAACTGATTTTACACACGATTTCTAATGCATTCCGCACTGTAGAGCGCGCGGCGGTTTTACTGTCACCGACCGGGATTACGATTACGCTCGAGCGCCCGGCAGTGCTCGACAGTTCCACTGATCACCGAGAGGTGAAGGAAGGCCGGCCACATGGTCCGTTAGACGGCCACAGCCTTATCGCAGCGTGGGCTTTTCCCAGCCGTCGAGCAGCGGCACGAAGTGGGCAATGCTCGAGCGGTTGTTTTCTTCAAAATGCAGAGCTCTACTAAGAAAGCAGAAATATCAATCCCTGGTACACTTTCATATACCTTCCCTATAACGTCCGGCCTAGCACTAGGTTCACCTCTCTCCCCTCTCTTATATGTCACATTTACCTATGATATTCCCCATCCAGAACCCCTGTTCCACCTATACCAACACGCAGATGACCTTGCCATCCTCGCCCTTCACCATAACTAAAAATGAAGTACAAAAATACCGTACTTCCCTTGAATCCTGGTTAAACTCATGGCACATTTCTGTCAACCCGAACAAAACTCACTTCATTGTTTTCTGGAAGAAATCCTTCATTTGCCCCTTGCCCCACATCATAAAATCCAACTAGCCATGTATAATGTACCTTTTATCGGAACTAACAAACTAACCTACTTCGAGATCAAATTTCGCCTCCCATCACAATCCAATAGTTACAGAAGCTCTCTCCTTATCTCCTTCGGCCACTTCCATCCTTAAAGATACTCGTACCTCTCAAATTTCCTATCTCTTCCCTCCAGCAATCCCGTAGCTTCCATCCATCTCCCAAACTTTACCACACCACTCTAACAATAATAACGATAATAAATAGCAAGAGCAGAACATATACTTCGCAATGCTCCTGGCTGTGGCAGTACGGCAGTACTCTTTCCAACCACCAATAATGGCACCACAAGCGCCCTCTGTGTTTATATCCTCCGACAAGTGCAATGCTAACCGTATGTTTTTACTATTTTCAATTATATCTCTACTTTATATAAGTTGAACTTTGATGTATTCATGACATGTTATACTTTCAACCTGATGTACCATAGTACTGATACAATTTTTTACGTCTCCTATTGCAATTCACCTGTTATACTCTTAACACTGTTATACACCTCTTATGATTTAATTTGAGAACAAATATGTATTGTATTAGTAAATGATGACCACTAATAGTGTGATGAATATGTATACTACTTTATGTGGTATTATGCATTAAGTCTCTTCTTTTCTTCTATTGTACATAGAAACAAGTTTCTTGCTATTGATGCTATTATTCATATATAGATTTTTATTATTTTGACATCAATTCTACCAGTATTTTAATTTCATGATGTAACAAGTGATGATATTTTGGTTTCTTGGATTATTAATGTAAAATTACGGGTGCTATGATAGCACAAGAAGAATTTTGTGTTAATTGTATTAAGTCACAGTGCTGAGCATGAGAAAGACTTTAATTCTCCACTTCTTACCTGTATATTTACTACAAAGACATTAATTTATTTGTACTGATGTCTGATGTGCAGTAAGTGATATTATGGTTCATGAATATTCAGTGCAAGTGAAAAGTGCTAAACAGCATAACAAGACTATTTTGTGTTAAAAAGTATTTCAAGATTCAGTGCAACGGTACGCGAAAGACTTTAATTTCCATCTTTTATAAAGTCATTGAATGTTATTTACCCTACAGTGTACAATTTTTATTCTGAAATAAACGGGGATTGCGGAGTGGACTATGGAGGTGTGCGGTGTGGGTCCTCCCTGGGGTTGCGGTGGTGCCTGCGCCAAGACATTCTATATTTCTTTTCCCGTAGACTTATATAGCACAGATACATTTCTAATATTTATATACTTCTCAGTTTCCTTCTCCTCTTTGCAAGGGCCAAGCACTTCTTTGTTCAGCTGCACTATATGCACTACCCATGTGTCTTGGTAGATGTGCTAGTTACCAACTGATGAGCCCAAATTGGCACACGGGTGAAATGCTGGGAACCAGCAATGAGTTAGCTGGAGAATTTATAATGTCCAGTAATGCACCATTTATATTGGAATCACTTTAGTTCAGCAAATACTTACGGAGGTGTTACTACTTGAAGGATCAAATGTTCTGCAGCTGTTTGGATGTGATTTGTTAACTGTCATTTCCATTGTTGCAGTTGACATATTTTTCTCTATTACACTCAACTCTCGATTAACTGAGATAATGTAGAGTTAAGGCTCCTTGGGTAAGTAAAATCGTGGTTAACCCGCAAAAAGTTAAAAATAGAACAGGCGTACTGAAAGTACAGTGAAAATGATAATAAATGATACTACTGTATTGTTTTTTATTAACTTAACCAATACATTGCTGTAAAAGTACCACTTAGGAAATGAATTAATGGAAAAATAAACAACACTTTTCGTTGAAACTAATAAGGCAAAGAAAAATATCAGACTACTTAACTTTACCGTTTTCGAAAATAATCAGTCACGGTTTTCTGCTTTTGTGCCAAAAAACATTTTTTCTTTATCTTGCTTCTCTAGTTTCTCAAAATAAGTTTTTCGGTGGTGAGAGCATCATCCTGGCCCTCGATATACTCTAGCAATCACTGAACATTTGCCAATGCAGCCCCATGCGTAACTGTTGGTTGTGCTTGGCAGTGCGAGCAGACGTTTTTCCCCTTCTTCACCACTTTCACTTCCTGCTCCCTCCCTGCCCTTTATTTTGTCAACAGTCTGTTAGTCTATCAGCTCTTTGTAGCCTTGGTCGTTCTGGTCACAATCGAACCACTGACGAATATTGTCTTCGTCAACATCCTCTCCACCTAGGAAGTTTTTATGGCTTTAGTCACTGTACTAACTGTGTCAGCTTCATCAAATCTGAGAAATCCATCGTCTTCAGAAATATCTGGGATGATTTTTTTCCAAGGCTGCACAATTGTCAATGGTTTTGTTTTTTCACAGGCTGAATGAATCTCATAAATAGCATCGAGAATTGTAAATTCTTTCCAAAAAGTTTTGAGATCCTTGCCCTCTTCAGTCCCCTTTTGAAGAAGAGATGACTGATAATTTCTTTTAAGTGCAGATATTACACCCTGGTCCATAGGCTGGATTATTGCAGTGACATTGGGAGTCAAAAATTTACATAAATGTTACCATCTGCTGATTTTAAAACGGTTTGATTTGAATGCAAGTGTACATAATCTATCTAAAGAACAGCCTTTTCTGAGATACCATTTGACTTAAAGTATTTATGAATTTCGGGGACGAAGTTATTGTCAAGCCATCGTTTAAAAAACTCACTGTTCATCCAAGCAGACTTGTGGTTCTTTGATTAATGTGATCTAAAAAGATGTCAAAACTTAATCTCCATTCATCATCACTGCAGTATGAAGACCTTAAATGTGCTGCTGAGTTACTTAAAAACATTCTAAATTTAGATGAACTGTATGAGGAGTATGAGGAATTTTGCACCCTGAAACATTTTCCTACTTAGGAGGGCATAAATTCAAAAGCAAAATGCAATGCCAGTGATCGATGGGTGGTACTACTTAAACTTGCAAAACCACAGGAATTTTAAAACATAAAAGTTCGTATCTTTTTTATTTAGCATTCCATAGCTCAGTTCCCATACTGTAAGTGTTCCTCGTTGATGTGTGCAAAGTGGACAGATTGCAGAAATAGGTGCAGTGTATGAATGATTAAAGTAGAGCTTCCGGTCACAATTCAAGTCAATATGAATTGTAAGGAATATTTTTAGCATATTCAGAATGACAAAGTGTTCCAGTTTTCCTGAAAGAAGCAAAACCTGTGTGCAGATATTCGTTGTTGCATAATGTGAACAAAGTAAGTAAATCAAGGATTTATAGTAACTATTACACTTTTTGTTTTCTGCTGTTATATTTTTGCTCCATCAGTTAATTTACCCCAATTTTGCCATAATAGTTTTGTGGTCAAGAATTTTACTGATGTTTGGTTGGCAACTCTTCCTGCATGGATGGATACAGCAAATTCTACATTGGGGAGTTTAATTTCTTCTGTCTGGAAATGTTCTGGTCTGTATGAAGAGTTTCCAATTGAATTATTTTGTAAACACTTCTAGGGAAACAAATGGTTTGCATGCTCTGAAATGGAAATAATTTTATTTACATCCTTGATAGAGTGTGGGGACCTGATTTTCTGGTTTCAAAATTACATACCCTGAATTACTCACAGTCTGCATACTTGGCTATATTAACATGTACCCCCCCCCCCCCACTCTATGTAAATATAGAAACTGTGCCTGAAAGGATATTTACATATTTGACAAACAAGAAGCTGCTTGCAGAAGGAAAGTGTAGCAGGAGCAATACTGTATTGATTTGGACTGCATCAGAAGCTCTTAGTTATTGAGACATTATTGAGAGAGCTGAGAGCCCACCTGGTGGCCATCATCGTCACGACATCAAGTCCATATTGCCTTACTCTGTAGTTAGCTGGTTCGAGTTGTGTCGGTCGAAAAGTTTTCACCATCAGAATTTCGGCTGGAAATTTAGCTGAGGAGGGCCCAGTTGGGGTCAAAACATGTCCTATTAAATATCATGTGCTGTACTGAACTGGTAGATTGACCTTGTGATTTCTTTCAAAGAAATTTTACGTAACTATCGTATAAGTCAATAGTGCCAAATTATGAAGTTTATCACATGTAATTGGCTTGCCTATGCTGATGGATCTAAAGGTTTTGGAAATCTCACATCATATCTCGCAGTAGCCACCACATTAGTTACATCACCTCAACGACTGTAAGAGTGTCAAAATTTACAGATTGTTCCTTATTCACCTCTAATGTCTGAACATCTCAGTTATATGAAGTGACATGACTGGGAACTTTTGCACTCTTGTTGACAACATTTGGATGTCTTAAGTACATGTTCTATTCAATTAGTCATCTTAAACCAGTTACCCCACAATTATTTTTTAAACACTCCAATTCTCAACTTTTTACTGTTTTTCATTTCTCGCTACCTAAGGCAATAAACTGTTTTGCGATATCTATGCCTTGTAGTTCTCCCCAACAAAACAGAAATTTCTTTACTCCTTTATCCCTATGAATGCAGCTCAGGAGAAATACTTGGACCTTAATCAACTCACTTGATGTCAAAGTTTCACAAATTTGGCAAATCCTGTTTCCACTCCTTGGATAACAGCACTACTGTGCACGTCCCATAATCCAAAGATATAGCCCACCTGGGCTGTGAACATGAAGGTGTCATGTCTATATGGTGGTGGTATAAAATTTCCAATCACTAGCTTGCATGTCAAAAGCCTGGATTCAATTCCAAAACTATCCACTCTGTTCATATGGAGTGAGGGCAAATGATGCTGTTGATTATGATTAGTACTTTGGATGTGGACGTTAAGCATTGAGCAGAGCCCTGGTGTTGATTTTGAATGGTTTAATCAATCATTCATAATTAATTTCCATTTAGGGTTCTCACCTTGGTGGCAGATTCCTTACCATTTGTTTATTTAGCCTTTTCTTGAATGATTTCAAGGAACTTGGACATTTATCAAACATTTCCCTTGATAAATTATTCCAACCCCTAATTCCTCTCCCTGTTGTTGTTTGAGTCATCAGTCCATAGACTGGTTTGATGCAGCCCTCCATGCCACCCTATCCTGTGCTAACCTTTTCATTTCTACGTAACTATTGCATCCTACATCTGCTCTAATCTGTTTGTCATATTCATACCTTGGTCTACCCCTACCGTTCTTGCCACCTACACTTCCTTCAAAAACCAAATGAACAAGTCCTGGATGTCTTAAGATGTGTCCTATCATTCTATCTCTTCTTCTCGTCAAATTTAGCCAAATCGACCTCCTCTCACCAATTCGATTCAGTATCTCTTCATTCGTGATTCGATCTATCCATCTCACCTTCAGCATTCTTCTGTAACACCACATTTCAAAAGCTTCTATTCTCTTTCTTTCTGAGCTAGTTATCGTCCATGTTTCACTTCCATACAATGCCACGCTCCACACAAAAGTCTTCAAAAACATCTTTCTAATTCCGATATCAATGTTTGAAGTGAGCAAATTTCTTTTCTTAAGAAAGCTCTTCATTGCTTGTGCTAGTCTGCATTTTATGTCCTCCTTACTTCTGCCATCGTTAGTTATTTTACTACCCAAGTAACAATATTCATCTACTTACTTTAAGACTTCATTTCCTAATCTAATATTTCCTACATCACCTGCCTTCGTTCGACTGCACTCCATTACTTTTGTTTTGGACTTATTTATTTTCATCTTGTACTCCTTACCTAAGACTTCATCCATACCATTCAGCAACTTCTCGAGATCTTCTGCACTCTCAGATAAAATAACAATATCATCGGCAAATCTCAAGGTTTTGATTTCCTCTCCTTGGACTGTGATTCCCTTTCCAAATTTCTCTTTGATTTCCTTTACTGCCTGTTCTATGTAAACATTGAAAAGGAGAGGGGACAAACTGCAGCCTTGCCTCACTCCTTTCTGGATTGCTGCTTCTTTTTCAAAGCCCTCGATTCTTATCACTGCAGACTGATTTTTATATAGGTTGTAGATAATTCTTCGTTCTCGGTATCTGATCCCTATCATCTTCAGAATCATAAATAGCCTGGTCCAATCAACATTATCGAATGCCTTTTCTAGATCTACGAATGCCATGTACGTGGGCTTGTCCTTCTTGATTCGATCCTCTAAGATCAGACGTAAAGTCAGGATTGCTTCACGTGTTCCTACATTTCTTCTGAAGCCAAATTGATCTTCCCCCAACTCAGCTTCAACTTGTTTTTCCATTCTTCTGTAAATAATACGTGTTAAAATTTTGCAGGCATGAGATACTAAACTAATGGTGCGGTAGTTTTCACACCTGTCAGCACCGGCTTTCTTGGGAATAGGTATAACAACATTCTGCCGAAAATCGGATGGGACTTCTCCTGTCCCATACATCTTGCACACTAAATGAAATAACCTTACCATGCTGGTTTCTCCTAAGGCAGTCAGTAATTCAGAGGGAATATCATCAATTCCAGGTGCCTTCTTCCTATTTAGGTCACTCACAGCTCTGTCAAACTCTGACCTCAAAATTGGGTCTCCCATTTCATCAGCATCAACAGCCTCTTCATGTTCCAGAACCAAATTATCTACATCGTTACCTTGATACAACTGTTGGATATGTTCCTGCCATCTTTCTGCTTTGTCTTCTTTCCCTAGAAGTGGCTTTCCATCTGAGCTCTTAATATTCATGCACCTAGATTTCCTTTCTCCAAAGGTTTCCTTGATTTTCCTGTATGCACCATCTACCTTTCCCAGGACCATACAGCCTTCAACATCCTTGCACTTCTCCTTCAGCCATTCTTCTTTAGCTACCTTGCACTTTCTATCCACTTCATTCTTTAATCGCCTGTAATCTTTTCTGCCCTCTTCATTTCTAGCATTCTTGTATTTTCGTCGTTCATCAATCAGGTCTAGTATCTCCTGAGTTATCCACTGATTCTTAGTTGATCTTTTCTTCCTTCCTAACATTTCTTCAGCAGCCCTACTGACTTCATTTTTCATGACCCTCCACTCTTCCTCTATTGTGTTTCCTTTGGCCTTTTCATTTAGTCCTTGTGCAACATGTTCCTTGAAACAATCCCTTACACTCTTTTCTTTCAACTTGTCTAGATCCCATCTTTTTGCATTCTTTCCTTTCTTCAATTTCTTCAACTTCAGATGGCATTTCATGACCAACAAGTTGTGGTCAGAGTACACGTCTGCTCCTGGGAAAGTTTTGCAATCCAACACCTGGTTTCTGAATCTCTGCCTGATCATATTGAAGTCTATTTGATACCTTCCAGTGTCTCCAGGTCTCGTCCACGTATACAGCCGTCGTTTGTGGTGTTTGAACCAAGTATTGGCGAGGACTAAATTATGATCAGTGCAGAATTCAACCAGCCGACTTCCTCTTTCGTTCCTTTGTCCCAATCCAAATTCTCCTACTGTGCTACCTTCTCTTCCTTGGCCTACCACTGCATTCCAGTCTCCCATCACAATTAGATTCTCGTCACCTTTGACATATAAAATAATATTTGCACAAATTTATTCTCTTGAATTTCAATTTTGTCTTCATATTATGATTCTTATTACCTACCTTTAAACGCTTCACTCAAGAGTACTTGTCTACTAATATCATTCCATGTCATCTCTCCACTGACAGCATGGAACATACCACTTAGTCAAGCAGGCCATCTTCTTACTCTCTAGTTTTCCCAGGCCAAATTTTGCAACATTTTCCTAACACTACTCTTTTGACGGAAATCACCCAGAACAAATCAGTAGTATAATAGGCACATTCGGCGGCCACCTCCTCCTCCTCCGGGCTCCCAGGGGCCCTCCGCCTCCTGCGGGAAATTTGAATTTTGGCGGGAAATTTGAATTTTGGCGCGAGATTTGAATTTGTAAACAAAGCCACGTGCTTTTTGACAGCTGTCATCGACAACAACGCATCGCTAACCTCACTGCTGCCATCTTGACGGGCCTAAACCTCAGTGGTACCAATTTAACCTAACTAGCGCGAGATTTGAATTTGTAAACAAAGCCACGTGCTTTTTGACAGCCACGTGCTTTTTTGATAGCTGTCATCCGCCATCTTTAAACTACAGAGCACCGTTCTGCCCTCTTTATCGCAGTAGCTGCAAATTCGTCACCTGTCATCGGCAGTGCTGCCATCTTGGCGGGCCTAACCCTAAGTGCTACCAACTTAACCTCACTAGCAGGAGATAAACAAATCCACGTGCTTTTTTGACAGCTGCCATCCGCCATCTTTAATCCATAGAGCACAGTGCTGCCCTCTTTAGCTACTTACCTTTGAAATGTGGTGGCGGATAATTTGAAAAATGCTTTTTGACAGCAGCCATCTTTGAGCACCGTGCTGCACTCTTTAGCTACTTACCTTTGAAATGTGGTGACGGTAAAGTCCACGTGCTCTTGTTTGGAAAAACTCTACTTGCTTTTTTTTGACAGCTGTTATCCGCCATCCTTAATCAACAGAGCATCGTGCTGCCCTCTTTAGCTAATTACCGTTGAGGCGGGCAATTTAAAAATATTCTATTTGACAAGCTGCCATCTTTAATCCACAGAGCACCGTGCTGCTACCTTGCGGGCAGTTTCTACGTAACAGCTGTTATCCACCATCTTGCATCGCTAACCTTAGTGCTGCCCCCTTTGGCTACTTACCTTTGAGGCGGACAATTTGAAACATGCTATTTGACAGCAGCTATCTTTGAGCACCGTGCTGCCCTCTTTAGCTACATACCTTTGAAATGCGGTGGCGGACAATTTGAAAAATTATATTTGACAAGTTGTCATCTTTAATCAACAAAGCAACGTGCCGCACTCTTTAGGTACATACATTTAACATGTGGTAGTGGATAATTTGAAAAATTCCGTCAGCTGTTATCTGCCATCTCGCATCGCTTACCTCAGTGCTGCTATCTTTATGGTACTAAACTTTATCGTGGCGGCGGTGGTGGGAAATTTAAAATCTACATGCTTTTCTGACAGCTGACATCCGCCATCTTTAATCATGAGAGAACCATTCAATCAATCAATCAATACTGATCTGCATTTAGGGCAGTCGCCCAGTTGGCAGATTCCCTATCTGTTGCTTTCCTAGCCTTTTCCTAAATGATTTCAAAGACATTGGAAATTTATTGAACATCTCCCTTGGTAAGTTATTCCAATCCCTAACTCCCCTTCCTATAAATGAATATTTGCCCCAGTTTGTCCTCTTGAATTCCAACTTTATCTTCATGTCGTGATCTTTTATAAACGCCATTCAAACCTATTCGTCTACTAATGTCATTCCACGCCATCTCTCCGCTGACAGCTCGGAACATTCCACTTAGTCGAGCAGCTCTTCTTCTTTCTCTCAATTCTTCCCAACCCAAACATTGCAACATTTTTGTAACGCTACTCTTTTGTCGGAAATCACACAGAAAAAATCGAGCTGCTTTTCTTTGGATTTTCTCCAGTTCTTGAATCAGGTAATCCTGGTGAGGGTCCCATACACTGGAACCATACTCTAGTTGGGGTCTTACCAGAGACTTATATGCACTCTCCTTTACATCCTTACTACAACCCCTAAACACTCTCATAACCATGTGTAGAGATCGGTACCCTTTATTTACAATCCCATTTATGTGATTACCCCAGTGAAGATCTTTCCTTATTTTAACACCTAGATACTTACAATGATCCCCAAAAGGAACTTTCACCCCATCAACGCAGTAATTAAAACTGAGGACTTTTCCTATTTGTGAAACTCACAACCTGACTTTTAACCCCGTTTATCAACATACCATTGCCTGCTGTCCATCTCACAACATTTTCGAGGTCACGTTGCAGTTGCTCACAAACTTATTTATCACTCTATAGAGAATAACATCATCCGCAAAAAGCCTTACCTCCGATTCCACTCCTTTACTCATATCATTTATATATATAAGAAAACATAAAGGTCCGATAATACTGCCCTGAGGAACTCCCCTCTCAACTATTACAGGGTCAGACGAAGCTTCACCTACCCTAACTCTCTGAGATCTATTTTCTAGAAATATAGAAACAAACTTACTGGCCTGTAATTTTCAGCTTTATGTCTATCACCCTTTCCTTTATACACAGGGGCTACTATTGCAACTCTCCATTCATCTGGTATAGCTCCTCCGACCAAACAATAATCAAATAAGTACTTCAGATATGGTACTACATTCCAACCCATTGTCTTTAGTATATCCCCAGAAATCTGATCAATTCCAGCCGCTTTTCTAGTTTTCAGCATTTGTATCTTATTGTAAATGTCATTGTTATCATATGTAAATTTTATTACTTCTTTGGCCTTAGTCTCTTCCTCTATCTCGACATTATCCTTGTAACCAACAATCTTTACATACTGCTGACTGAATACTTCTGCCTTTTGAAGATCCTCACATACACACTCGCCTTGTTCATTAATTATTCCTGGAATGTCCTTCTTGGAACCTGTTTCTGCCTTAAAATACCTATACATACCCTTCCATTTTTCACTAAAATTTGTATGACTGCCAATTATGCTTGCCATCATGTTATCCTTAGCTGCCTTCTTTGCTAGATTCAATTTTCTAGTAAGTTCCTTCAATTTCTCCTTACTTCCACAGCCATTTCTAACTCTATTTCTTTCCAGTCTGCACCTCCTTCTTAGTCTCTTTATTTCTCTATTATAATAAGGTGGGTCTTTACCATTCCTTACCACCCTTAAAGGTACAAACATGTTTTCGTATTCCTCAACAATTTCTTTAAACCCATCCCAGAGTCTGTTTACATTTTTATTTACCGTTTTCCACCGATCATAGTTACTTTTTAGAAACTGCCTCATACCTGCTTTATCAGCCATATGGTACTGCCTAACAGTCCTACTTTTAAGACCTTCCTTTTATCACATTTATTTTTAACTACCACAAAAACAGCTTCATGATCACTAATACCATCTATTACTTCAGTTTCCCTATAGAGCTCATCTGGTTTTATCAGCACCACATCCCAAATATTTTTCCCTCTGGTTGGTTCCATCACTTTCTGAATCAGCTGTCCTTCCCATATTAACTTATTTGCCATTTGTTGGTCATGCTTCCTGTCGTTCGCATTTCCTTTCCAATTGACATCTGGCAAATTCAGATCTCCCGCTACAATCACATTTCTTTCCATTTCGTTTCCCACATAGCTGACTATCCTATCAAATAATTCCGAATCGGCATCAGTGCTACCCTTTCCCGATCTGTACACTCCAAATATATCAAGTTGCCTATTATCTTTAGAAATGTGCCTTACACCTAGAATTTCATGTGTCTCATCTTTAACTTTTTCGTAGCTTACAAATTCTTCTTTCACCAGAAGTAAAACTCCCCCTCCCACCTTTCTTATCCTATCTCTACGATACACACTCCAGTGCCGTGAGAAAATTTCTGCATCCATTATATCATTTCTCAGCCATGATTCAACTCCTATTACAATATCTGGTAAATATATAACTATTAAATTACTTAATTCTATTCCTTTCTTTACAATACTTCTACAGTTCAGCACTAACAATTTTACGTCATCCCTACTTGATTTCCAGTTCCCTGTTCCCTTATCACCGCTCCCTAGGCCATCCCGTTTCCCTGGTATCTTGGGGGTAATTCCGTCTACTGTCATCTGCCATCTTTAATCAACAAAGCATCGTACTGCTATCTTTAGCTACATACATTTAACATGTGGTGGCGAATAATTTGAGAAAACTTCCGTTAGCTATCATCCGCCATCTTTATTCAACAGAGCATCGTGTTGCTATCTCTAGCTGCATACATTTAACATGTGGTGGCGGCAATTTGAAATTCTATCTAGATGCCATCTTTAATCAACAGAGCACCGTGCTGCTATCCCTTTGAATTGTGGTGACGGATAATTTCAAATTCCGTTAGCTATCATCATTAAACATTAGTGCATTCGCTAACCTAACCTCTCATCTACTATCTTGAAGGAGACTATACGACACCTCCTCTACCTCCTGCTCTTCCTGCTCCTCCTCCCCTACCACCTCCGCCTCCTCCTCCTCCTCCTCTGTCAAGGCATAGTTTTATCGAACACGCATCGCGAAGGCAAGAGAGTGCAGCGATAACATTATTATGCATGTTTAGACTTGCGGATTACGAAAGAAACATAACAAGACTAAAATCGATGTTGTTATCTTCAACCTGTGATTACAACATTGATTGATGTGTTCAGATCACTAAACAAGTGATCAAGACTAGAATCGAACACGGTACTTGATACAACATGTGTTTAGAACATGCCAGGGGATACCTTTGTTCTAAGAAAATCAGATTGAAACATAACAAGACTAGAATCGATGCCGTTAACTTCAACATGTGACTAGAACATTGATTGATGCGTTAAGATCACCAAACAAGTGATCAAGGCTAGAATCGAACACGGTACTCGATACAACATGCCAAGGGATACCTTTGTTCTAAGAAAATCAGATTGAAACATGACTAGAATCGATGCCGTTAGCTTCAACATGTAACTAGAACATTGATTGATGTGTTCAGATCGCTAAACAAGTGATCAAGACTAGAATCGAACACGGTACTCGATACAACATGTCAGGGGACATCTTTGTTCTAAGAAGATCAGATTGAAACCTAGCAAGGCTAAAATCGATGCCGTTAACTTCAACATGTGATTAGAACATTAAATCAGATTGAAACATAACAAGACTAGAATCGAACACTGCACTCGATGTTGTTAACCATAACATGTGATCAGAACATTAATTGATGTGTTCAGATCACTAAACAAGTAGAACCGAACACTGTACTCGATACAACATGTCAGGGGATACCTTTGTTCTAAGAAGATCAGATTGAAACATAACAAGACTTGAATCGAACACTGTACTCGATGTCGTTAATTTCAACATGCGATTAAAACACTGTTTGGTGTGTTCAGAACACTACATAAGTAGAATCGAACGTTGTACTTAATACAACATGTTAGGGGATACCTTTGTTCTAAGAAGATCAGATTGAAACATAACAAGACTAGAATTGAACACTGTACTCAATACAATACGTCAGGGGATAACTTTGTTCTAAGAAGATCAAATTGAAACATAACAAGACTAGAACCGAACACTGCACTCGATGTCGTTAACCTTAACATGTGATCAGAACATTGATTGATGTGTTCAGATCACTAAACAACTAGAATGGAACACTGTTCTCGATGTTGTTAACTTCAACATGTGATTAGAACATTGTCTGATGTGTTCAGATCACTAAACAACTAGAATTGAACACTGTACTCAATACAACACATCAGGGGATAACAAGACACATAACAAGATAACAAGAAACATAACAAGACTAGAATCGAACACTGCACTCGATACAACATGTGATCAGAACATTGATTGATGTGTTCAGATCACTAAACATGTAGAACCGAACACTGTACTCGATACAACATGTCAGGGGATACCTTTGTTCTAAGAAGATCAGATTGAAACACAACAAGACTTGAATCGAACACTGTACTCGATGTCGTTAATTTCAACATGTGATTAAACATTGTTTGGTGTGTTCAGAACACTACATAAGTAGAATGGAACGTTGTACTTAATACAACATGTTAGGGGATACCTTTGTTCTAAGAAGATCAGATTGAAACATAACAAGACTAGAATTGAACACTGTACTCAATACAATACGTCAGGGGATAACTTTGTTCTAAGAAGATCAAATTGAAACATAACAAGACTAGAACCGAACACTGCACTCGATGTTGTTAACCTTAACATGTGATCAGAACATTGATTGATGTGTTCAGATCACTGAACAACTAGAATGGAACACTGTTCTCGATGTTGTTAACTTCAACATGTGATTAGAACATTGTCTGATGTGTTCAGATCACTAAACAACTAGAATTGAACACTGTACTCAATACAACACGTCAGGGGATAACAAGATACATAACAAGATAACAAAAAACCTAACAAGACTAGAATCGAACACTGCACTCAATACAACATGTGAACAGAACATTGATTGATGTGTTCAGATCACTAAACAAGTAGAACCGAACACTGTACTCGATACAACATGTCAGGGGATACCTTTGTTCAAAGAAAATTAGATTGAAACATAACAAGACTAGAATCGAACACTACACTCGATGTCGTTAACCTTAACATGTGATCCGATACAACATGTTAGGGGATTTCTTTGTTCTGAGAACATTAAATTGAAACATAGCAAGACTAGAATCGAACACTGTACTCGATACAACATGTGATTAGAACATTGTTTGATGTGTTCAGAGCAAAAGTACAACTTCAATGATTTACCTAGTGTAAAAATCAAAACCACACTGTGCACATATCGCGTAGCTATCTCGCTTAGTAAACGATACAACTTTAATGATTTGCCTAGTATGAAAATCAAAAACACACTGTGCACATATCGCATAGCTAACAGAAGCCTTGAGTACTTTACTAGACCTCCCATTACAGTGCAATTTCATAAAAGGACAGGCTAGAATGAGTTCATATAGATTGGCACAATCAGAGTAATAACAGAGGAAGTTGTACACGTGCCTTCTGATCACATGATACCAAAGTACAACTTTGAAAAACCGTTTGAAGCCCAGATAATAAAAAAAGAAGACTGGGATATCAAGAAGTGGAATACTGAAAAGGAAGATATAGTGTGTTCGACTGATGACTCAAAGACTGTGGATGGCATAGGAGGAGGGATCAACAGGGAAGACCTGAGAGATCAATCCAGATGAGCCTGGGCAGACACACTACAGCCTTTCAAACTGAAATGTTAGCTTTCACAACATATCTTGAAGAAAATCCGAAAATAATTGATAGGAATAAGAACATTTTCATTTTTACGGACAGCCAAGCGGCCATTAAGGCACTAGAGGCAGTCCAGATAATATCCAGAATTGTCTGGTATTGCCACTCACTTCTCCTGAAGCTCTCAAAGTATAACATTGTCAAAATAATATGAGTACCAGGGCATGCATGTATAGAGAGAAATGAAAAGGCACATAAACTGGCCAGGAAAGGAGCAGAAACACATTTTGTAGGCCCAGAACCTGTATGCGGGACTTCGTATGGACAAGCCTGACACTACATAGGAAAATGGGTACAAAAGAAACAAATGGAAAACTGGAAGAATACTCCAGGATGCAAAGGAACTGATAAAAGGACCAAACAAGATGCATACTAAATAACTGTTGAAACTCAGCAGAGAAAATATAAGATGGGTAGTAGGACTGTTGAGAGGACACTGCCATCTAAAAAATCACCTACATAGAATTGGAGTAATAAGAGACAACATATGTAGGAAATGCAATGAAGCAGAGGAATCAGCTAGACACATACTTTTTGAATTTGAGGCGCTGTGTTTAATCAGACTCTCCACCTTAGGACTACCAGGTGAAGAGAGAGAAAAAATCCATGAAGACCCAATAAGAACAACCTGCAGCTTTGTGAAGGAAGCAGGTATATCTAGGTAAGAATGAAGGAAAAACATGGTAGCAAAAGATCTTAGAGGTCAACACTAATTAGGAACTAATATTTAGAGGCCCCATGAAGAAAAGAAGAAGAAGAAAAATAGAGTGCATCATCTTTTGTGTCTGTCATCGCATGCTCTTGTGCTGCTAGCATGGAACGTTTATGGAAGGTTCCAGTACCCAAACTATCAAACCAGTTAGTAATTTCACAAATATGTCGAATATAATCAGAAAGAATGCTTTCCCAAGCTTACATGCTAAATATATCAAACTGATTGGCTTGTAATTTTGGCTTCATTCTTATCACCATTTCCTTTATACAAAGGGCCTACTATAGCAAGTCTCTGTTCATTTGGTATAGGTCCTTTGTGCTAATAAAAATCAAATATGTATATCAGATATACTGTATATATACCCATCACCATTTGTATTTGACCAGAAATCTCACCAATTCCATTTGCTTTTCTAATTTTCAAATTTTGTACCTTACTGTGAATGTCTTTCTTATTGTAGGTAAATTTCAGTACTTCATTAGTATTAGTCACTTCCTCTACTTTGGACATTATCATTATAACCAACAACCTTTACATACTGCTGACTGAATATTCCTGCCTTCTGAAAATCCTCACATATACAGTACACTCTCTTTGTTCATTATTGATTCCTGGAATGTCCTCCTTGGAACCAATTTCTACCTTAAAGTACAAGTGCATACCCTTACACTTTTCACTAAAATTTGTATGATTGCCAACTCTCCATTCATCTGGTATAGCTCCTCCGACTAAACAATAATCAAATAAGTACTTCAGATATGGTACTATATCCCAACCCATTGTCTTTAGTATATCCCCAGAAATCTGATCAATTTGCCTAGCAGCAGCCTGGCTATATTGAGCAGATGCAAGGAACCCTGTGAGTGGGCTGCAGAAGAAGGACATCTTAGATTATTTCCATTTCCTGGTTGATGTGGCAGAAAATCTTATACATTCCAAAGAGGTTACATTTCAAGGTAGCTTCTCAGATGATGAAGAATAACCTGCTTAAATCCCTGACACCAAACGACAGAAACCAGTTCCAATCCCACATCAAGCAGCAAGGCAATCAAAAGGAATGCACCTCCCAGTTAATATATCTAAGAAGCAAGAATCCCACTCTAAATGCAACTTGCCAGGCACCATGTCACTTACCTGCATGCAGTGTTCTTTGTTTTAATAATGACAGAAATTGTTTACACAGACTTTCATTTGTGAATTGAAATGTAGTCATAAAGACCCTAAGTATCACATATGATACTTCTATTCAGGCCTTTTGTAAGAAACAGATTGGCTTTTTTACATGCTAGTATGTTTTTAGTAATCATTACGGAATAAAAAGCCAAATTTCAATACTTCATTCGTTTTCATTTTACCATGGGTCCAAGGAGGTTAATAACTATTATTTTAGTTTTAACAACATTATATATACCAACAAAATAGTCCAGCGATGTGGGCACCGGCCTCAGTAATCTTAGCTGAAATCTACCTTGAAAATTTAGAACATACCAAAATTTTTAACAGTAATGTTTTCAACATTGAGATTTGGGCCAGACACGTATAAGATACTATAGTTATAACAGATGAGAATTTAGCCGACATTACCATCACCTCTCAACATTTAAATTTTTTTTTACAACTTGCTTTACGTTTCACCGGCACAGACGATGGGGTAGGAAAAGCCTAGGTGTGGGAAGGAATCAGCCGTGGCCTTTCAAGCTTAAACGCATTTGATCCATATATCAGACTCACTCTAGAATCAGAAACAGAACATAAAATCAATTTTTTAGACAAAAAATCTCAAGACACCATCATACTCTTAGCTACAAAATTTAGAGAAAACCTGCTAAAACCATAAACACATTCATACCGTGTGAGTTGGCCGTGCAGTTAGGGGTATGCAGTTGTGAGCTTGCATCTGGGAGAGAGTGGATTCGAGTCCCGCTATCGGCAGCCCTGAGGGTGGTTTTCTATGGTTTCCCATTTTCACAGCAGGCAAATGCTGGGGCTGTACCTTAATTGAGGGCACGACTGATTCCTTCCCACTCTTAGGCCTTTCCTATCCCAATGTCGCCATAAAACCTATCTGAGTCTGTGCAACATAAAGCAAGTCGTAAAAAAAAACCCACACCATTCATCAAGACTCTTTACATGCACAAGTCCACATACTACAGCATGGTTCATTGTGCATTGTTTGTCCCAATGTTGAAAAAAGATCTTATACATGAATTAAACACAATCAGAAACATAGCCAAGGCCAACGGCTATAATAAACATTTCATTAAAGGAATACTAAATAAAGCCAGACATCGACTTTCCACTACCCTCACTAAAGAAGAAAAACTAACAAACCCTTATTTTCCACTTTCACATTTAATAATCCACAGAGACAACAAATTTCTAACATAAAAAAAAAGATTTAATCACATTCAGAAACATAGCCAAGGCCAATGGATATAATAAACATTTCATTGAAGGAATAATAAATAAAGTCAGACATCAACTTTCCACTACCCTCACCAAAGAAGAAAAATTAACAAAACATTATTTTCCACTTTCACTTTAAATAATCCACAGATAAACCAAATTTCTAACATTTAAAAGAACTTGATATAAAAATTTCTTTTAAAATAGACAATAATAATGCAACAATTCTACACAAGACAAACTCAATTAATAATAATAAATTCTACAGTTCAGGTGTTTATATGCTTAAATATAGTAGCTCTCCGTCCACCTGTATCGGCCAAAAAGGTAGAAACTTTGACACAAAGTACTAACAACATGTAAATATAATAGATTTTGTGCTATGGGAAAATATATGATGGACTCGAACCACAAGTCATGAATATTGTTCACGATCTAAAAGTCTTAAAAGTGGTTAATAATGGCTCTCGGCTCAATATCCTTGAAAATTGTTTCATCCTTAAAAGTAATAAACTTTATTGTTAGGTTCCGTATTGAGTTGAGACTAGGTATGCTTAAAGTAAATACAAAATTTTAATATTCCACCTTCTCAATACTAAAAAAAATCATTTGATGTTTTTACAAAAACATTACAATGATATTAAAAGGTACTAGTTTCGGTCCACTGTGGACCATCATCAGCCTAGCCAAATTACAACAGTAAAAGACATAGTGATAAAAATAGTGTGGAGAAATGAGAGAGGATCTAGAAGGATGGGATGGTGGTGGAATGACAGACAAAAGTGAAAAACCGTACTTGCGAATAATGATAAATGTAACAGAAGTGTTCACATTGACAAGTAAAATCTTGTGAAGTCACGTAAAAACTCTTGATGAGTTAGTCTTTGGTTAGCAGTTACTCCTGTGTTGCACGATTGACATATATAACTAAGTATATGCTTCTAGAAAGTTGTAGATGTAAGTTCCACTTTTGCGTAAGGCAGGTGCTCCCATTCGTCCAATCATCAATTTCAGACCGAGCCCTTTATATAAAACCGCACAATTTATTCAAAAGTTCCTAAGCAAAAATTACCGTTTGTCATCCAATAAATCGGTTAGAAATACCTTTGAATTAATAGACAAACTTAATAAATTTAACATGCAACCTCACTCCTTTGATATCGTAAACATGTACCCAAGCATTCCAATTTCTAAATTAATTCCCATCATCAAAAGTAACTTACACAAAAACAGTCATTTGAGTAAATTGGAAATTCAAGATTTCCTTACGTTGTTAAAATTAGTCGTAAATAACAACTTTTTACGTTTAATGGTAACATCTATCAACAAAACGGTCTGGCAATGGGTTCACCTGCATCAGGAATTCTCGCAGAAATCTATCTGGACTTTCTCGAGAATACTAAAATCAACAATAAATTCGACAATATTCTCCTTTGGGCTAGGTACGTCGACGATGTCCTAGTAGTTATCAACGAGAATTTGGAAGATGCTCACACCACACTTCAAACACTTAATAACATCGATCCGCATATTAAATTCACATTGGAGTCGGAAGTAGATCAAAAAATCAATTTTCTGGATCTTACGATCACTAGACAACAGGAATCTTTAACCTACAAGATCTACAGAAAGCCCACCCAATCGGCCGTCACAATCTGACAAGATTCAGCTCACCCCCTCCCCCACAAAGAAGCAACATATAACAGTCTTGTACAAAGAGCATTTAACGTTCCTATGAAGAAAAAAGATCTTCATACCGAATTGAATGCTATCCGCTACATTGCCAGATTCAATGGCTTCAATACCCATTTCATAGAAAACATCATTAACAAACAAATTTCGCCCCAAGACCACACTTAAAAAAGAACCACCTAAACATGACTCTTTTTCCATCTTCACTTACGTCAATGGAATTCACAAGATCACCAATGTTTTAAAGAAAACAGGTATGAAAATAGCCTTTAAAACCAACAACAACAACACACAAATCTTACATAACACATCACATATTAATAAAATAAATAGGTACACAAAATCAGGCGTCTACAGGATTAAATGTAATACATGCTCTAATATTTCTTATGTGGGGCAAACCGGCCGGAGCTTCAACATTAGATATTTAGAACATTTCAATGCAGTCAGATACAATAAATTTTCAGCTATCGGCCAACATATGGTCGATTATAACCACAAATTCACGAATATTGAAACAGACATGGACATTCTCAAAATAGCTAAAAAAGGACCCCTACTCAATATAATAGATAACTTTTACATTCATTTAGATCAATACTTTAATGCCAACTATAACCTTAACGAAATAACTGAGAAACCCAATATTTTATTTGACCTTTTCATTACTTATTACAGAAAAAACAAATCGGTCGTTCAAAATTCTTTCTTTAAGTCAATTAAGGGTCGCCCGACAATACAAACACCATCACTTCCTCTCCCGTCCGCCCGCCTTGAACCTTTCCCATCCCTCCCACCCTCCACCACTTACGTCATTCCTCCCCTCCGTATTCACCTACCCCTCTCCTGCTGATCTGCATCGCGCTGCGCTCACTCCGCAAGTTGCATTCATTAGAGCAAGTTTGTTCCACGTAGCGCAAGGTGAGTCATCGTTTATATTTTCCGGCGCCTCGCTTGTTCTCTATTCGATTACTCGCGTTAATACTATCTTCTTTCCCCAGGTTCATTGGGGTCCCGATTGAACTGAGACTACTTCTGTTTAACACAGCAAGCTTATCTTTCCACCATAGAACATGTTCAACTTTGTCAATTTTTAATCTTGTGCTGGTCTCATCGGAGAATTCTTCCCTCTACGCAAAAGTGGAACTTACATCTACAACTTTCTAGAAGCATATACTTAGTTTTTACGTGACTTCACAAGATTTCACTTGTCAATGTGAACACTTCTGTTAATTTTATCATTATTCGCAAATACGGTTTTTCACTTTTGTCTGTCATTCCACCACCATCCCATCCTTCTAGACCCTCTCTCATTTCTCCACATATTTTTATCACTGTGTCTTTTACTGTTGTAATTTGGCTAGGCTGATGATGGTCCACAGTGGACCGAAACTAGTACCTTTTAACATCATTGTAATGTTTTTGTAAAAACATCAAATTTTTTTTAGTATCGAGAAGGTGGAATATTAAAATTTTGTATTTACTTTAAGCATTGTTTCATCCACCTGGATCAATTTTTTAATCCTTATTTCAACCTTAATGAGATATCAGAAAAACCAATATCTTTATTTGATCTACAACCTGTGACAATAAAGTTTGGTGAATTAAGTCAGAACGGTCAATCCGGCAACACTGGCGACACACAACACTGCACCTGCATAGCGGCAGGGTTTGACCACCTGCTCCCAACGTTGTTCAGTTGAGCATTGTGTGTGAGACGTGTAAGGCCTGTTTGACACAGTGCGTGTTTAGTGCGTTGATTCTGAACTGCGAACAGGAACATGAACCACCAAAAGATCAATGCACAGTTTTGTTTTAAGCTTGGCAAGACACCGAAAGAAATGCATGCGATGCTGCTACGTGTTTATGAAGATCAAGCACTGTCCTTGAAGTGTGTGTACGAGTGGTGTGCCTGTTTTCTAGGAGGCTGGGAAAGTGTTTCTGACAACCCACGTAGCGTAAGACCGGCGACCGCAGTCAGTGACGAAAACATTGAGAAGGTGAGGACATTAATCACGAACGATCAGCGATTAACTGTGCGCATGATAGCACATGAACTGCAGATTAACCGTGAATCCATGTGACAAATCGTTACCCAGAAGTTAGGGAAGAGGAAAACGTGTTCTCGTCTTGTGCCACATCACATGACTGACGATCAGAAACAGGCATATTTAGAGGCTTCACAGGACTTTGTCGAAATGGTGGACGTGACACCAAATTTCTTGAACTGTATTGTCACTGAGGATGAAACCTGGTGTCTCAGGTACGACCCGGAAACAAAACGGCAAAGCATGGAATGACGTTCTCCGGGATCCCCTCGTCAGAGAAAGGTCAGAGCCGAAAAGTCACGCATCAAACTCGCTTTGAAAAGAAAGAGTTTTGATGATATTCTTGACATCAAACGAAACGTGACGAGACTTTTGAACACCATCCCAAAGGAAGCCTTCTTGCAAAGTTTTCAGGACGTTTATCGCCGATCTCAGCAGTGAATAGGTATGGAAGGGGATTATTTCGAAAGACAGTTCATCTATGTTGATAGTACAGGACTATTTACCGAACTTTATTGTCACAGGTTGTATTAATTCCTATTTTCAATATAAAGAAATTAAGTACTCAAAACGCTCTTCTTTATTTTTCTCCAAATTCCCTCCAGCAATCACCCACCATTTCACATCCCTCAGCCCCACCTTAGGCTACACTCAGCTCTATTATATTTCTTTACTTTTGCTCTTTCAACTTTTCTAATGATACATATTGCAAACAAATGAACAGCTCATCAACATCATTCTATTTACACTTGTTTCAGCTGCACTGAATTCTAGAAGATTCTTCAAGTACTAGTTCACCTGGTCTTCTGTGAGCTGCATTATTCAAATTGGAAGAAAACTGAGAAATTACACAAGTCATGTGATTGTGATGAGTGTTTAATATCCAAATCTTTGCTTGTCTTGCACTGAATTTCAACAACACATGCTTGCTTCATAAATTTTATCTATAATACATGTCTTGCCTTAACTTTTATTGGTTTTGACTGATGATATGCCTTTGCTGGTGGGACGTAGTGTTTACATTGCACTATGTCTTCAGGTATAGGGTAGAGCAATTTTGTTACTTTCATTGACCTCTCTCAGTCTTATCCTTGGCTTTGACAATATGAAAGTGATGCTAGTAATGCCATTCCTTATGCAGCCAGTCCCTGCTATGAACGGTGTGAAAATGTTGCTCATGGGGTCGGTTGATGCATGCATTTCAGTGGGCTTGGCAGACTGATATGTAACATCAATTTCTGGCTTGGTGAGGAAAGCAATGGGAAACTATCCTCATTTCCCTAGCATGCCTCTTCAGTGATGCCTAGGCCATCTATGACAGATGATGGCAGAGCTGTTGAGGATCCAACCAGCCTTAGGCCTGACGATTGAACATGCATACACACGATGGTTTCTAGCAACACCGAAACTATTTTCATCAAATATATGTAACTTTTTAAAGGTTATAATAAATAGTATTGAATAGGTGGAAACCTTTAGCTTTTGTTTTACATTATTAGCTGGATATAATATCACACTATCAGCATTATAGGCAAGTAGAATGGAGTCAACGCCAGGACTCTGCTCTGCCTGGGCATTTCAAACAATTTTTGTAAGATGATGTCCTGTATCTGCATCTCCGACACCATCAGATGGTGCAGGGACGTCTTCACTGAACACGTGATGGGGCATTGCCAGTACACCAAGCGCGACTAAGGTGTCGTGCAGTGTTATGACTGTGCGTGTGCCTGCTAATGAAGTGATAGTGTGATAGTGATAGCATAATGTGCAACAGTGTGTTAGGGTGTGCTTTTGCACGACTGATGATTCTGTGGTTTGTGCCCAGAATTATGTAGTGCTTTCTTTCCCATATTATTTATATCAGTGCACTGTTGTAACATATTACAGGTTATGTGTGTGTGAATGCAGTTGGGAGTGAGGGGTAGTTTGGGTGAATGACGAGTGGAAGACTGGATGGTTGAGTGAGTCAGAGAGCGTCTAGATGAGTATGATCTAGAATGGATGCTTGGTGCGTGCATGAGAGTAAGAATAGAATAGAAATATAGAAATATATTTATTTAAAGTTAATATGAAGTAGGACCAGAGGTCCCTTTAGCTGTAACTAACTGCCACTTTCAATTAAATGTATCAACTAATATACACAATCTAATAAGAAGAATACATGAAAAGCATAAGATACGTTTTCCTACTGAGGATATAATAACAAGATTAAAACGTTAACATCTAAGAGTTTAAAATGATACTTTTACCATTTCATAGACTATACTAACAAGGAAGAGAAGACATAAGAGAAACCTAAAAATTTTAATGCCGAGGATGAATTAAGAATAAAATTGAGCATCTAAAATGTATCTAGGATATTATGATATTTTGTACTATTTAATTAATTTGGTGAAAATTCACTTACATGGCTTATAAGTGGAAATGTAGTGGTATTTAAGACATTTTTTCTGAGTTCCGACACTACTTTGTTGTATTTCATATAGTTTAAGATTGTCGTATAATTGAGAGGCAGTGACAATGAACGACTTACTGCACCTTACTGTACAATGCTGTGGAACCTGAAGGGTGTTAACTGTAAACATATTGTCCTGATCATGCACTTGACTCATCTGAACAAACTTGGTCAAATATGAGGGAGTATAAGATTTTAAAATTCTCAGAAGTAAACAAGCAGCTGAGTATAATCGTCTATCCCTGAGTTTCAACCACTCTACAGCTTTGTAGTAAGATGTTACGTGACTGTCTATATGAATATTGAAGACGAATCGTACACAGGTATTCTGAATACACTGGAGTTTGCTATTATATTCCTCTGAGATATCGCTGTAAATTACAGCGCTGTAATCTAAAGTAGGAAATACCATAGTTTGGATCAACATCTTTCTCACCAAAAAAGAAGATACGGCAAGTTTCGACAAAACTGATGAAATATTCCAGACACTTTCTTGACCAAATGCTTGGCATGAAAGGTCCAGGACAGAGTGTTATCCATTAGAGTACCTAAATTCCTAACACATTCCTGATACTTGACTACAGAACCGTTTACAATTACTGGAGGAATGTCCCTGTTGAAAAGGTTTGATAAATTTCTTCGATATCCTAGAAAAATAGCTAGGGTTTTGCTTTCATTTAATAGTAAATTATGTCATAGTGTACATTGATGTAGTCTTTCTATATCTAGATTTATTTTACTAACTTTCGACAACACGATTCACAGGAAAATGGTAATAGATCTGTAAATCATCGGCATACATATGGTCTCTCATGTGGCGTAAAACTCCAGGCAGGTCGTTTATATACAGCGAAAACAAAAGTGGAGCCAACACGGAACCCTGAGGGATGCCAGAATGTACACTAGACCATTTAGAGAAATTTTGTTAATTAAATACTACACGCTGTGACCTCCCTTTCAAGAATGCTTCAAACCAAGAGAGAGCTGATAGAGATATGCCCATTGTATGTAATTTAGTCAGAAGGAGGTCATGATGAACTCTATCAAATGCTTTGCTTAAATTGAATAGTACTAGAAGTGTTAGTTCCTTTCTGTCCATTGCAAACTTGATATCATTGGTGACTTTGAGAAGTACCGTCGTAGTGCTATGGCCTGTTCGAAAACCAGACTGAAACGTGTTAAAATAGAATGAGTATTTAAATATGAAGTGAGCTGTTGGGAAACAATCCTTTCTAATCCTTTACCTAATATTGACAAAATACTGATGGGTCCTAAATCATCAAATTTTTGAGCAGAAGGAATTTTAGGAACAGGTCAGATATTGGCCATTGTCCATACAGCTGGGAAGACTCCTTATTGTATACAGAAATAATACAGGTGAGCTATAACCGGAGTGATTATATCCTAAGAGTTCATTAGGAGGGAATGTGAGATACCATCTGGTCCAACATTATTTTGGAACTAATTGTAGGCTGATAACTACTGCTCTGAATATGGAAGCAAAGATTGAAGTCTGGCTGGATAAAATATCAGAAAAACAAGCTGTGGACTCGGAGGAAGGTAGAGACTCTGCTGCTGCAGACCATGTCCATTACTCTGATAAGCAAAAAGAATGGTCAGGCCACACAACCTATTAAGTTTGGAATTCCTATACATGGTGCCTTATAGGTTCAATTTTATCTTTTATTGGCAGGTGAAGAAGTCAAGAAGATGGTGGCTCAAGATTTTTTTACTTCCTGGATACTATGATTGTCAATTCATACATAGTGTACAAAGCAGAAATGAAAGAGAAGAAGACAAAAGATACGTCACATCTGAAGTTTAGGTCACAACTAGTAAATGAACTGATGCGGTCATTTTTGAGCAAGAAACACCCTGGTTATTCCCCAGCAAACGGGCGTGGAAGGTAGACTAACAGGTCTGACGGACAACCAACAATCGAAAATACGGTGAGATTATGAGATATCGGCAGCCATCTACCTGAGCTAATAAAAACATATCGTCGCTGTGCACAGCGTAGTACCTAGCAGAAGGAGAAACACAGTAACATGAAATGTAATGCTGCATTGTGTAAATCACGCCTTGGACCATTTCACAAATCACAGACAGTATTTTCAAAGTTTTCTACAACCAAACTAAATTAGGTTTGAGAGATTTCATTATCATATTTTATTCCATAGGCCATGCAATATGTTATGTTATTATATTATATTGATGTCAATAAAGTAATTAATACATAATCGGCACATTATCATAAATATTTTTAATGGGAAAATATTATCCCACTGCCCACACACAAATATTAACTATCTGGAACGGTCAGTGGGATAATAATTTCCCACCCCATCCATAGTCATACATATATTTCATGTACAAATTAGCCATAAAATATTTTTTTTAATACCCTCAGTCTTTTGTCCTATAAAGAGTGAAATACTTTGACTACATTCTCTGGGTAAATGTACAAAAAATGAAAGAGATCATGTTGAGGTTCATTTGTGTTCATGCAACTATGAATAATTTTGGATACTCTGTGAGAGTTGTTCACTGGTGAAATTTTTAAGAAATAATCATTTTACTATTCTGCTGATATGAGTGAGGAAGTAAGTTGTGAATTTTCCTTAGCAATACCTAATGATTTTATAGTTTCCCAGAGAGCAGTATTCATTCTCATGAAAGAATAATTTGTAAGCAACGAAAAAGTTAAAGATAACAAGCACAAAATTCTAGGGTTAAGGCTGATTTCTAAAGATAATAGGCAACTTGATGTTTTTGGAGTGTACAGACCAGGAAAGGGTAGCGCAAATGCTGATTCAGAATTATTGATAAGATAATCAGCTATGTTGGAAATGATATGGAAGGGAATGTGACAGTAGCAGGTGATCTCAATTTACCAAATGTCAATTGGGAAGGTAATGCGAACGACAGGAAGCATGCCCAACAAATGTCAAATAAGTTAATATGGGAAGGGCAGCTGATTCAAAAAGTGATGGAACCAACTAGAGGGAAGAATATTTTGAATGTGGTGCTGATAAAACCAGATGAGCTCTATTAGGCAGTATCAGATGGCTGATAAAACAGGCATGAGGGAGTATAAAACATAACTATGATCGCTGGAAAATGGTAAATAAAAATGTAAATAGACTCTGGGATGGGTTTAAAGCAAATTGTTGAGGAATGTGAAAATATGTTTCTTCCTTTAAAGGTGGTAAGGAATGGCAAGTATCCACTATATTATGACATAGAAGTAAAGAAACTAAGAAGGAGGTGCAGACTGGAAAGAAATAGAGTTAGAAATGGTTATGGAAGTAAGGAGAAATTGAAGGAACTTACTAGGAAATTGAATCTAGCAAAGAAGTCAGCTAAGGATAACATGATGGCAAGCATAACTGGTGGTAATACAAATTTTAGTGGAAAGTGGAAATGTATGTATAGGTACTTTGAGGCAGAAACAGGTTCAAAGAAGGACATTTGAGGAATCATTAATGAAGAAGGGGAGTGTGTATACGAGGATCTTCAAAAGGCAGAAGTATTCAGTCAGCAGTGTGTAAAGATTGTTGGTTACAAGGATAATGTCCAGATAGGGGAGGTTACTAATACTAAAGAAGTATTAAAATTTACCTATGACAGCAATGACATTTACAGTAAGATACAAAAGTTGAAAACTAGAAAAGCAGCTGGAATTGATAAGATTTCTGGGGATATACTAAAGGCAATGGGTTGGGATATAGTACCATATCTGAAATGCTTATTTGATTATTGTTTGGTTGAAGGGGCTATACCAAGTGAATGGAGAGCTGCTATAGTAGCCCCTATGTATAAAGGAAAGGGTGATAGACATGAAGCTGAAAATTACAGGCCAGTCAGTTTGACACGCATTGTATGTAAGATTTGGGAAAGCATTCTTTCTGATTATATAAGACATGTTTGCAAAATTAATAACTGGTTTGAAAGAGGGCAGTTTGGGTTTAGGAAAGTTTTTCGAGTGAAGTTCAGCTTGTAGGATTTCAGCAAGATATAGCAGATATCCTGGATTCAGGAGGCCAAATGGACTGTATTGCGATTGACCTATCTAAAGCATTTGATAGGGTAGATCATGGAAGACTACTGGCAAAAATGAGTGCAATTGGACTTGAAAAAAGAGTGACTGAATGGGTGGCTATATTTCTAGAAAATAGAACTCAGAGAATTAGAGTAGGGAAAGCTTTATCTGACCCTGTAATAATTAAGAGGGGAAATCCTTAAGGAAGTATTATTGGGCCTTTATATTTTCTTATATATATCAATGACATGTGTAAAGAAGTGGAATCAGAGATAAGGCTGTTTACAGATGATGTTATTCTCTACAGAGTAATAAATAAGTTACAAGATTGTGAGGGGCTGCAGGGTGACCTCGATAGTGTTGCGAGATGGACGGTGGACAATGGTATGATGATAAACGGGGTTAAAAGTCAGGTTGTGAGTTTCACAAATAGGAAAAGTCCTCTCAGGTTTAATTACTGCGTTGATGGGGTGAAAGTTCCTTTTGGGGATCATTGTAAGTACCTAGGTGTTAATATAAGAAAGGCCCTTCATTGGAGTAATCACATAAATATGATTGTTAATAAAGGGTACAGATCTCTGCACATGCTTATGAGGGTATTTAGGGGTTGTAGTAAGGATGTAAAGAAGAGGGCATACAAGTCTCTGGTAAGACCCCAACTAGAGTATAGTTCCAGTGCATGGGACCCTCACCAGGATTACCTGATTCAAGAACTGGACAAAATCCAAAGAAAAGCAGCTCGATTTGTTCTGGGTGATTTCCGACAAAAGAGTAGCGTTACAAAAATGTTGCAAATTTTGGGCTGGGAAGACTTGCGAGAAAGGAGATGAGCTGCTCAATTAAGTGGTATGTTCTGAGCTGTCAGTGGAGAGATGGCGTGGGAGAACATCAGTAGACGAATAAGTTTGAGTGGCATCTTTAAATGTAGGAAAGTTCACAATAAGAAGATAAAGTTGGAATTCAACAGGACAAATTGGGGCAAATATTTGTTTATAGGAAGGGGAGTTAGTGATTGGAATAACTTACCAAGGGAAATGTTCAATAATTTTCCAATTTCTTCACGATCATTTAAGAAAAGGCTAGGAAAACAACAGATAGGGAATCTGCCACCTGGGCGACTGCCGTAAATGCAGATCAGTAGTGATTGATTGAGGTTTCAAAGTCTTCAGGTTTCCTGGTTTTGATGTGATATTTTTGTCTTGTCCCGCAGAGATATTAATTTCTTAATTGTAGACGTTATCCACAGGTTAGGTGGGTGTTTGGCTCGAATTACTTTTAATGGGGCACGCTTGTCGTACAACACAAAAATAAAATTATTAAATTTGATGACTTTATCTTCGATATTACGTTAAAAATACCTCATCCTAGGGAGCAGAAAATACACCTTTTCAAAAATCTTCAGGATTAAAACTGTGTAAATCTCTGAATGTGATCCATTTTCTTTCATATTTGGGTGTTCATATCGAGAAGACAGCATATAACATATCATGTCCAGAAAATTCACTCACTGGGGTCTGCCCAAATTTTAGAAGGGTATCATTAAAATTTGAAGCTATGGTATCAAGATTAGAATGACAATATGCATTGTGGTATGTGTCATCAAATTGTATTCTAGTCAAATTGCACGAGTCAAGTGCATCATCAATTATTACAATTTCCGAGGACCCTGATCCAAAATG
Source organism: Anabrus simplex (assembly GCF_040414725.1). Lineage (NCBI taxonomy): Eukaryota > Metazoa > Arthropoda > Insecta > Orthoptera > Tettigoniidae > Anabrus > Anabrus simplex. The sequence goes on from NC_090266.1 coordinate 117,053,591, forward strand.
CCCATTCATATCACCTACAAGTATAACATATTTATAATGAAAAACATAATTATACATCGCCTCTACAAAAGGACTCCATGAAACCAATTTTGGGAGGACTGTAGATGCATGAAAATAATACTTTACCCACAGGTAATTTGAGTTTGAGGAAAATATACTCTGGCTTACAAACTTATCATTAAACCAAGGTGTTTTTCCAGTGGAATGGAAGAAAGGATTTGTTAGTCCAGTTTTCAAAAATGGTGATAAAACTGACATAAAAATTATAGACCAGTTATAATTTCTTCTCATATTCCCAAAATATTTGACTCAATAATTCTTGACAAAATCACACCTCTCTTTAGAAACATCATCATTGATGAGCAGCATGGATTCTTTTCAGGACGGTCAACCTGTAGCAATCTTCTTTTATTCTATCAGTTTCTCTTGGATGCAATAGAGAACCACTCCCAAGTGGACTGCATTTATACAGACTTCTCAAAAGCTTTTGACACTGTCGATCACGATATCTTGCTGCAAAAACTAACGGGCTACGGAATTAATGGGCCTCTCCTCTCATGGTTTGAATCATATCTTATAAATCGCCTGCAGATTGTTAAAATAAGGAATCATCTTTCTGCGCCTATTATTGTTACCAGTGGAGTTCCTCAAGGGTCTCACCTTTCGCCCTTACTTTTTACTCTCTACATAAATGACATTAAAATATACTTAAGAATTCTAAATTGCTTTTGTTTGCCGACGATGCAAAAATTTTTATGCATATTAATTGTCCACTTGATTGTTTAAAACTTCAAGAAGATTTACATCATCTGGAAAAGTACTGTATTCAAAATGGGTTGAAACTTAATCATGAGAAATGTAAAATAATATCGTTTATTAAAAACAAGAAGAAAATAGCATTTCCGTACAGATTTAGTAATAACAACATTCTAACTCCTGTTTCACAAGTTAATGACCTTGGTGTTTTATTCAGTAATAACCTATCATTTAATGAACATATTGAAAATATTTGTAAGAAAGCATTTCAAAGACTGGGTTGCATTACTAGATATTCTAGGGAATTTTCAAACTTAGCTACCTATCGATTGCTGTATGCATCTATGGTACGCCCTATACTAGAATACTGTACACCTGTTTGGAACCCTTCTCATCAGACCTCTATCCATAGATTAGATTCAGTACAACATAAATGTCTTCGTCTATATTCTTTTAGAGCAGGATTCTCATATGATAATGTTGATTATACATCCCTACAACAGTCCTTAAATCTGCATAGCCTGACACAATGCCGTGAATTATTGGATACACTCTTCTTTTTTAAATTGCTTCATTCCTTGGTGAATTGTCCACAACTCCTTGCAAAAATTAACGTACATGTACCAGACAGACGCACAAGGTTCAAGAATACATTGTCTACAAATTGGCATAGAACTAACTATGCATTCAATGGACCAATTGAACGAATGTCAAGATCTCTTAACAAAGTGGATATTGATATATTTAACTGCTCATTGTAAAAATTTATAACTCATTTACATAATCTCCAGAATTGACTATTACTTTCCTGTGCTTACTTGTAATATAACCTGTGTATATATCTGTACATATGTTCTACTTATATTCCATTGAAATTTATTTTTAGTGTGTTTTGTATTACTTTTGTATTACTTTCCTGTGCTTACTTGTGATATTTTATAATAATAATAATTTTATCTTTTATTGGCAGGTGAAGAAGTCAAGAAGATGGTGGCTCAAGATTTTTTTTACTTCCTCGATACTATGATTGTCAATTCATACATAGTGTACAAAGCAGAAATGAAAGTCATACATAGTCATACATATATTTCATGTACAAATTAGCCATAAAATATTTTTTTAATACCCTCAGTCTTTTGCCCTATAAAGAGTGAAATACTTTGACTACATTCTCTGGGTAAATGTACAAAAAATGAAAGAGATCATGTTGATGTTCATTTGTGTTCATGCAACTATGAATAATTTTGGATACTCTGTGAGAGTTGTTCACTGGTGAATTTTTTAAGAAATAATCATATTACTATTCTGCTGATATGAGTGAGGAAGTAAGTTGTGAATTTTCCTTAGCAATACCTAATGATTTGATAGTTTCCCAGAGAGCAGACGGAGTTGATCTCTAACTGAACAAAGAATGCATGTTTTTGACTTTGGCATCTCGGTTTTATTACGCAAGATGCGAAAGGAAGTCTTTGGAGAGTAGCCTACAGACCGGCAGACGCTGATTCAGAATTATTGATAAGATAATCAGCTATGTTGGAAATGATATGGAAGGGAACGTGACAGTAGCAGGTGATCTCAATTTACCAAATGTCAATTGGGAAGGTAATGCGAACGACAGGAAGCATGACCAACAAATGGCAAATAAGTTAATATGGGAAGGGCAACTGATTCAAAAAGTGATGGAACCAACTAGAGGGAAGAATATTTTGAATGTGGTGCTGATAAAACCAGATGAGCTCTATTAGGCAATACCAGATGGCTGATAAAACAGGCATGAGGGAGTTTAAAAAAATAACTATGATCGCTGGAAAATGGTAAAAAAAATGTAAATAGACTCTGGGATGGGTTTAAAGCAAATTGTTGAGGATTGTGAAAATACGTTTCTTACTTTAAAGGTGGTAAGGAATGGTAAGTATCCACTATATTATGACATAGAAGTAAAGAAACTAAGAAGGAGGTGCAGACTGGAAAGAAATAGAGTTAGAAATGGTTATGGAAGTAAGGAGAAATTGAAGGAACTTACTAGGAAATTGAATCTAGCAAAGAAGTCAGCTAAGGATAACATGATGGCAAGCATAACTGGTGGTAATACAAATTTTAGTGAAAAGTGGAAATGTATGCATAGGTACTTTAAGGCAGAAACAGGTTCAAAGAAGGACATTCGAGGAATCATTAATGAAGAAGGGGAGTGTGTATACGAGGATCTTCAAAAGGCAGAAGTATTCAGTCAGCAGTATGTAAAGATTGTTGGTTACAAGGATAATGTCCAGATAGAGGAGGTTACTAACACTAAAGAAGTATTAAAATTTACCTATGACAGCAATGACATTTACAGTAAGATACAAAAGTTGAAAACTAGAAAAGCAGCTGGAATTGATAAGATTTCTGGGGATATACTAAAGGCAATGGGTTGGGATATAGTACCATATCTGAAATGCTTATTTGATTATTGTTTGGTTGAAGGGGCTATACCAAGTGAATGGAGAGCTGCTATAGTAGCCCCTGTGTATAAAGGAAAGGGTGATAGACATGAAGCTGAAAATTACAGGCCAGTCAGTTTGACACGCATTGTATGTAAGCATTGGGAAAGCATTCTTTCTGATTATATAAGACCTGTTTGCAAAATTAATAATTGGTTTGACAGAGGGCAGTTTGGGTTTAGGAAAGTTTTTCGAGTGAAGTTCAGCTTGTAGGATTTCAGCAAGATATAGCAGATATCCTGGATTCAGGAGGCCAAATGGACTGTATTGCGATTGACCTATCTAAAGCATTTGATAGGGTAGATCATGGAAGACTACTGGCAAAAATGAGTGCAATTGGACTTGAAAAAAGAGTGACTGAATGGGTGGCTATATTTCTAGAAAATAGAACTCAGAGAATTAGAGTAGGGAAAGCTTTATCTGACCCTGTAATAATTAAGAGGGGAATTCCTTAACGAAGTATTATTGGGCCTTTAGATTTTCTTATATATATCAATGACATGTGTAAAGAAGTGGAATCAGAGATAAGGCTGTTTACAGTTGATGTTATTCTCTACAGAGTAATAAATAAGTTACAAGATTGTGAGGGACTGCAGGGTGACCTCGATAGTGTTGTGAGATGGACGGTGGACAATGGTATGATGATAAACGGGGTTAAAAGTCAGGTTGTGAGTTTCACAAATAGGAAAAGTCCTCTCAGGTTTAATTACTGCGTTGATGGGGTGAAAGTTCCTTTTGGGGATCATTGTAAGTACCTAGGTGTTAATATAAGAAAGGACCTTCATTGGAGTAATCACATAAATATGATTGTTAATAAAGGGTACAGATCTCTGCACATGCTTATGAGGGTATTTAGGGGTTGTAGTAAGGATGTAAAGAAGAGGGCATACAAGTCTCTGGTAAGACCCCAACTAGAGTATAGTTCCAGTGCATGGGACCCTCACCAGGATTACCTGATTCAAGAACTGGACAAAATCCAAAGAAAAGCAGCTCGATTTGTTCTGGGTGATTTCCGACAAAAGAGTAGCGTTACAAAAATGTTGCAAATTTTGGGCTGGGAAGACTTGCGAGAAAGGAGATGAGCTGCTCAATTAAGTGGTATGTTCTGAGCTGTCAGTGGAGAGATGGTGTGGGTGAACATCAGTAGACGAATAAGTTTGAGTGGCATCTTTAAAAGTAGGAAAGTTCACAATAAGAAGATAAAGTTGGAATTCAACAGGACAAATTGGGGCAAATATTTGTTTATAGGAAGGGGAGTTAGTGATTGGAAAACTTACCAAGGGAAATGTTCAATAATTTTCCAATTTCTTCACGATCATTTAAGAAAAGGCTAGGAAAACAACAGATAGGGAATCTGCCACCTGGGCGACTGCCGTAAATGCAGATCAGTAGTGATTGATTGAGGTTTCAAAGTCTTCAGGTTTCCTGGTTTTGATGTGATATTTTTGTCTTGTCCCGCAGAGATATTAATTTCTTAATTGTAGACGTTATCCACAGGTTAGGTGGGTGTTTGGCTCGAATTACTTTTAATGGGGCACGCTTGTCGTACAACACAAAAATAAAATTATTAAATTTGATGACTTTATCTTCGATATTACGTTAAAAATACCTCATACTAGGGAGCAGAAATTACATCTTTTCAAAAATCTTCAGGATTAAAACTGTGTAAATCTCTAAATGTGATCCACTTTCTTTCATATTTGGGTGTTCATATCGAGAAGACAGCATATAACATATCATGTCCAGAAAATCCACTCACTGGGGTCTGCCCAAATTTTAGAAGGGTATCATTAAAATTTGAAGCTATGGTATCAAGATTAGAATGACAATATGCATTGTGGTATGTGTCATCAAATTGTATTCTAGTCAAATTGCACGAGTCAAGTGCATCATCAATTATTACAATTTCCGAGGACCCTGATCCAAAATGCCCATTCATATCACCTACAATTATAATATATTTGTAATGAAAAACATAATTATACATCACCTCTACAGAGGTCTCCATGAAACCAATTTTGGGAGGACTGTAGATGCATGAAAATAATACTTTACCCACAGGTAATTTGAGTTTGAGGAAAATATACTCTGGCTTACGAACTTATCATTAAACCAAGGTGTTTTTCCAGTGGAATGGAAGAAAGGATTTGTTAGTCCAGTTTTCAAAAATGGTGATAAAACTGACTTAAAAAATATAGACCAGTTATAATTTCTTCTCATATTCCCAAAATATTTGACTAAATAATTCTTGACAAAATCACACCTCTCTTTAGAAACATCATCATTGATGAGCAGCATGGATTCTTTTCAGGACGGTCAACCTGTAGCAATCTTCTTTTATTCTATCAGTTTCTCTTGGATGCAATAGAGAACCACTCCCAAGTGGACTGCATCTATACAGACTTCTCAAAAGCTTTTGACACTGTCGATCACGATATCTTGCTGCAAAAACTAACGGGCTACGGAATTAATGGGCCTCTCCTCTCATGGTTTGAATCATATCTTATAAATCGCCTGCAGATTGTTAAAATAAGGAATCATCTTTCTGCGCCTATTATTGTTACCAGTGGAGTTCCTCAAGGGTCTCACCTTTCGCCCTTACTTTTTACTCTCTACATAAATGACATTAAAAATATACTTAAGAATTCTAAATTGCTTTTGTTTGCCGACGATGCAAAAATTTTTATGCATATTAATTGTCCACTTGATTGTTTAAAACTTCAAGAAGATTTACATCATCTGGAAAAGTACTGTATTCAAAATGGGTTGAAACTTAATCATGAGAAATGTAAAATAATATCGTTTATTAAAAACAAGAAGAAAATAGCATTTCCGTACAGATTTAGTAATAACAACATTCTAACTCCTGTTTCACAAGTTAATGACCTTGGTGTTTTATTCAGTTATAACCTACCATTTAATGAACATATTGAAAATATTTGTAAGAAAGCATTTCAAAGACTGGGTTGCATTACTAGATATTCTAGGGAATTTTCAAACTTAGCTACCTATCGATTGCTGTATGTATCTATGGTACGCCCTATACTAGAATACTGTACACCTGTTTGGAACCCTTCTCATCAGATCTCAAATCCATAGACTAGATTCAGTACAACATAATTTTCTTCGTCTATATTCTTTTAGAGCAGGATTCTCATATGATAATGTTGATTATACATCCCTACAACAGTCCTTAAATCTGCATAGCCTGTCACAATGCCGTGAATTATTGGATACACTCTTCATTTTTAAATTGCTTCATTCCTTGGTGAATTGTCCACAACTCCTTGCAAAAATTAACGTACATGTACCAGACAGACGCACAATGTTCAAGAATACATTGTCTACAAATTGGCATGGAACTAACTATGCATTCAATGGGCCAATTAAACGAATGTCAAGATCTCTTAACAAAGTGGATATTGATATATTTAACTGCTCATTGTAAAAATGTATAACTCATTTACATAATCTCCAGAATTGACTATTACTTTCCTGTGCTTACTTGTAATATAACCTATGTATATATCTGTACATATGTTCTACTTATACTCCATTGAAATTTCTTTTTACTGTGTTTTGTATTACTTTTGTATTACTTTCCTGTGCTTACTTGTAATATATGCTGTGTATATATCTGTGCATATTTTTTCTACTTATACTCCATTGAACTTTCTTTTTACTGTGTTTTGTCTATACTTCTCTACTGTTATGTAAAATGGTATTTCCAATAATAAAGTATTATTATAATATTCTGCAGGGGAGGTGTAAACTATTTTACATTTTATGTTGCTCTTCACATACAAAGCTACTCCTCCTCCTCCTCTCTTGCCCAATCTATCGTTTCTATATAAATTAAAGCCAGGAATGTTAATTTCTGAGTCCAGTATGGACTCCTTGAAAAATGTCTCATTTACAGCATTAACATTAATATTTGAATCAACAAAGCAGTCAAAAAATCTCATTGAAATGTACCTTATCAACTAATGACTGTGCATTTAAGTAAATTATTTTCAAATCAGAGGGATGGATTTCTGATAGATCTTCAATGATTTTTTGAATTTCAGAAGACTTAAGTTTAGAAGACATGCATGAATGTGAATGTTTACAAAATTCCAGAAAATTAATATTCAATTATAGGTTCTACTAACATTACATACAGTTTTAGATTATGTGAAATGAAAGTAGATAAGTGAATAGTGAATAGAACATGCTTAATTAACTTCAACAAGGAGAGATCTTTTTAAGTTTTGCAGTATTTTTCACACATTTAACACCCCCTTGCAGTGCAATAATTGTGCCATCAGAAGTCCACACCTGCTTTTTGCCGAAGATGGAAATTGCCTGTTTCAAAAGATGATGTCTGGTGGAGGTAAGACCTTCACGAATCGTCACCTTGGATCCACGTAACAGCCTCTGCGCATGGAAAACTGTTGATCTCTTGGTGTAGGAGACAAATTTACATATAATAGCCCTTGACTTCCCAGACCCAGGGGCTCCAACCCTATGCGAGCAGTCAATATCTTCCGTGCTTAAATTTTTGGGCCACATTGAGCACTATGTGAGTTGTATCCTCACCTGATTCTTTGGGCAACCCAAAAATTCGAACACTGTTTTGCCTTTGGTATTGATCAATTTCGTCCATTTTATGATTTAATAAAGACTGTAACTCCAGAATTTCATTTTCACGAAATTTTAACTCATTTCTTAAATCGCTGATAACTTTAGAATTGAAGTTCATTGTTTATTTTAGTTCTTTACAAACTTTTTATGCACCAACTGTTACCAACAGTTGAAGGAAGTCCCTATTTTGTGATAAGTTCTCCACTATACCTTGCACCAAGGTCACAATCTAGTCCTCAGTTAAATTATTGTTACCTTTGGTGTAGCAGGGCTCCGTGTTCGGCATGTTGGTGTTGCCGCTAGTTGGCGGTGTGAGGGGGAGCTGCTCACTAACAATGGACGGTCGTGAGGCATGGGTTGAGCCAGATGGAAGAGATGGCGCTGCTTCCTGCGAGGTGGTGGTGGTGCCGTTAGTCTCCGAGGGAGAGCGCTTGCGATCAGCCGAATGTACAGTAGCAGAAGTGTGGAGGGTTGACTGTATTTGTGAACGCTGTCTAGAAACAGTTGACAAGCGTGATGTGTGAGTCATAGCTGCACCCTGACGCTGGACAGCTGATGATCGCGCCACATTTCTTCTGTTTTTCTTACTTCCGGCCATACATAACCTAACTTCGAAGATTCTTATGGATTTAAAAGAAATAAATGCCATATTTCTACAATGAGGTTCACTGCCCTAACACATTCACAGGTCACTTGCACTTCACTCAATCAGTGCTTACACACAAAACCGTACTAAGAGTACTATACACATTCAATACACCTGGAATTATGAGCTGCAAACTATACCACCATGACATGTTACACACACACACAGTTGGTGTGAGTGAGCATGTGAGAGAGTGGAGACAGTGAAGTGTGAGGGTGTGAAACTGGAGATATATTTTATTAATACATTGTAAATTATATTACATTGTTTAAAATCTTATATTTTATTGTAGATTATAAGAGAGAATATGTGAATGAATGCACGTTAGTAGCAGTGCTGCGACTAGTCTTGCTTAGGATAGTTCAGGCTGACTGGCCAGCGCTCTGGACGGGTCCAACTAATATATACTGTTAGGTTGAAAATAAGTGGGTGGGTCCTTCCACCCAACCCGCTTCCCTCTTAGACCTGTAACGGGACCACTAGGATAACGGGTGGGAGAACGTTGGATCTCCTCCAGACTCCTAATATCACACCAAGATACTCACTTCACGGTACTGATACTACCCCCGAATGAACGAAGGATGAGTGAATGACAAAGGATGAGTGCTACAAGTGACTAGTTCCAAGGTTGAGTCAATATTTCCCTTTTAATAGTATGTAAGCCAACATCCACATGGACATTATGCTCTTTAACTACATACTTTGAACATTCACCAGTTGTAAAAAAAATTTATGTGCTATAATTAACTACACAAGTGTATTATCTTACCATTTCATCTTATGTAATATTGTACTGAACATGATAATTGTATTGAATTTAAGTCTTTACTAAAAAAACATTGTAAGTTATTATGCACAAGCTGATGGTTTAGGCCAACCTGCTTATGGCATTTTCCCACCCATCTGATCCTACCCTACAATTTTATACCTATCAGTAAATGACCTATGTGTTCTATGAAAAAGCAAAAAACAAAAAAATGGAAAGATGCCCAGTAGTTGCTTTCTAATGAGAACTAAAGTACCATCTGTTCTTACTGCAACTCGACTGTGAAGATAAATACCTTTGACTTCGTGTACTAATCTACACCTAATCCCATAACACCCTTAGTGTGGTCCACCTTGTTGAGTTCTACAAAACATAAATGCTTCTGTCTATTCTTGTCATATAATTTTTCAATGACTTTGCATGTTACCAAGCAGGTTCGCCATGCAATCTCGAACAGACTCTGAGTCATGGTCCTCCTTGTGCTCACAGGTACTATACAGTATCATCTACCAAGATCCTTAATCCGTTAGAGGAGAGATTCTGATTGGGATCACTTATTTTGACAGGCATTTTGATCTATAGTGAACTAGGTATCTCTAGGCTTAGAACAGGGAAATTGAAATCTGTCTGCAAAAGAACAGTTATAGAGATTCTTCAGGATAAAGAAATTAAACAGCAGACATAGAAACAACAGGGTGAACAAAATGGAATTCGATGGGGAGTTTTCAATTTTAATAGGGCATATGGAGGAAAGAAAGTAGAACTGGGTGAGTCAGCAAAGAGGATGCATCTTGATATGTTAGGAGTGAAAGATATTTTTGGAAGGAGGAATGAGGAAGAGATAGGAGACTATGAAGTGTTCACAATAGGTGTTAGAGAGGGAAAGGCAGAGTGTGGGTTAGGGCTGCTCATCAGCAATACTACTGCACACATCACAGTTTCTGTTAGGTACAAGTGATGTGGGTTAGATATAGCAGTTGGAGAATTATGCCAGTTTATTCATCATGTGAGGGTGCAAATGAGGATAAACTTGACATGTTTTATGAAACACTTCCTGAAATCGTATTCAGGGTCAATAGCAAGGATTGGATATTGCTAATGGGCGAGTTCAATGCGTGAGTTGGAAATAGAACTGCAGGATGTGGGAAGATGATGGGTAAGTGTGGGGATGATATGGAAGCTAATGAGAATGGACTTTTATTCTAGTATGGGATTGTTACGGAAATATCCGTGGTAGTTAGAGGTGAAAGAAGGTGTGGGCTGGAATAGGTTAATTTAAAACTTTAACAAAGGTTATATTTTCTTTTCAAAATCAATCAATAACAAAGTGTAACAGGTACCAAGTAGCAGATTAACAAATTAAGAAATTACAAATTACAGTTCGTTACAAGATTTGGGCTTCGAGCCCCACACTCACAATCCTTGAGCTATGAGCCCAACTTTATGAATGTACCAAGTTCAAACAAAGGGGCAGAAAACCCCAATCATGCCAAGGAGCACTTGCTCCTAATTACCATGTTAAGCCTCCTAGAGGCACACAGAAATCAAATTTAGGAAAGAACAGACCCGTTCTCAAAGTTCAAGCCTATCAAAGGCCACAACGAATTTCACTTCTAATTGCCCTCAAGGCACACATAGAATGGTACAGGGGTACCTCATACCCAATCTACTGGGCCTTCGCAGGAAGGAAAAATAAAACGGGTTAAGTAAATGGCCCAAAATACAAAGTTGAATGAAGGCGATAACTTGCACTCCTACACAAGGTTTTTGTCTTAAAACCCATGTGGCACTAGGCCAATAATACAGGGGCTAATCCCAAGCTAGGGAGGTGACCCGTATGAGAAAACTTTACTACATTAAAGAAGAGAAGAACGGTTATGAAAACGTAGTCACCTCTATTTCAAAATGAAGGGGAGTTCGAGAGGGTGAAGCACTCTCTATCCCCGCTTTACAGTAAAAGATATTTGTAGATTTTTACATAGACAGAAAAGGAATTTACATTTTAAACACAGATGGGTTACATATTAAAGGATTCGAACCTTCTCCAAGAGTCAAAATGCTGAGCTAGCAAGAAATAAAGATGTTAACAGGCCATTACCTTGTTGAAGAACTGCTGCTTGAAGAAAGAGGCGCTTCCCGCCCCCTGCTACATATTCACACACTGAGTTAGTTGTTATACTAGTGGCACGGAGACAAGAAAATCTGCAGTTTTTATACCCTCGTAGAAAATTCGAGACCTTTCAGGAATGAGTAGACACATCCCCTCAATTTTATTGGATAGCTAAAAGTTAAACATCAACATCGAAAAAGAAAGACACTATTGGTCAGAAATTAATTACAAAAATTAGTGATTGGTTAAATTCAAAACAGGTGGAAAGAAAGGATAACTGTTGCCAACCCACCAACCACAGAACAAAATTTAGTAAAAACAAAACTTAGGAATACAATATTTCTTCAGGAGAGTACATTCCTTTACACCAGGGTGCATTATCATAGTTTTTGGTAGGGACATCTGTTAGAGATTGTCCACACTCCTTAATCGTTCAAAAACACTCAGTGACATATTCTGAATAACCGTTGAATTAGTTCAGTAGTTAAAGTTCCAAGTTTCTCCAGTAGAGAAGTTTCATTTGGTGCAAGATTTGAACTTGCGTCGTGGAGGTGTACCGCCCGGTACAGGATTACGAGTTACGAATATGTTCTTCAAGCATAAAGCTATTCACCACTAGATTTGGGAGGATAGGGGCATAAGATTCATATTGGACTGTGGTATATCATAAGCTACTTTGAATTCAGGAAATCTGTTATGAATGTATGGGTATTCTAAAGATTTTCCATAAAAACACCACTATTTGATCTATAGTGAACTAGGTATCTCCAGGCTTAGAACAGGGAAATTGAAATCTGTCTGCAGAAGAACAGTTATAGAAATTCTTCAGGATAAAGAGATTAAACAGGAGACATGGATATGATTAGTGATGAGTTCCAAACAAGAGACAGTAAGCAGTTTCAGTATATAAAAACACAATAGGTGCCAGAGGAATGCTGGAGTAGGAACAGTTAGGAACAATGGTATGTAAATATGGGAAACAGAGAACATGTAGTTGGAATGGTGAACTGAGGTGAACTTTACATTGTAAAAGGAAGGTGTATCAGAAATGACTACAAATGAGGACTTTTGTAGACAGAATGGTATATACACTGACTGACAGAGCAAATGCAACACCAAGAAGGAGTGGTTCGAAAGGGATGAAAGTTGGGGAAAAAACAGAGACGGCACGGACGAATAAATGATGTTTATTTCAAACCGATATGCAGGTTACACAATGTGCACGGCATCGACTCAGTAGGATGTAGGACCACCGCGAGCGGCGATGCACGCAGAAATACGTCGAGGTACAGAGTCAATAAGAGTGCGGATGGTGACCTGAGGGATGGTTCTCCATTCTCTGTCAGCCATTTGCCACAGTTGGTCGTCTGTACGAGGCTGGGGCAGAGTTTGCAAACGGCGTCCAATGAGATCCCACACGTGTTCGATTGGTGAGAGATCCGGAGAGTACGCTGGCCACGGAAGCATCTGTACACCTCGTAGAGTCTGCTGGGAGATGCGAGCAGTGTGTGGGCGGGCATTATCCTGCTGAAACAGAACATTGGGCAGCCCCTGAAGGTACGGGAGTGCCACCGGCCGCAGCCCATGCTGCACGTAGCGGTGGGCATTTAACGTGCCTTGAATACGCACTAGAGGTGACGTGGAATCATACGCAATAGCGCCCCAAACCATGATGCCACGTTGTCTAGCGGTAGGGCGCTCCACAGTTACTGCCGGATTTGACCTTTCTCCACGCCGACGCCACACTCATCTGCGGTGACTATCACTGACAGAAAAGAAGCGTGACTCATCGGAGAACACGACGTTCCGCCATTCCCTCATCCAAGTCGCTCTAGCCCGGCACCATGCCAGGCGTGCACGTCTCTGCTGTGGAGTCAATGGTAGTCTTCTGAGCGGACGCCGGGAGTGCAGGCCTCCTTCAACCAATCGACGGGAAATTGTTCTGGTCGATATTGGAACAGCCAGGGTGTCTTGCACATGCTGAAGAATGGCGGTTGACGTGGCGTGCGGGGCTGCCACCGCTTGGCAGCGGATGCGCCGATCCTCGCGTGCTGACGTCACTCGGGCTGCGCCTGGACCCCTCGCACGTGCCACATGTCCCTGCGCCAACCATCTTCGCCACAGGCGCTGCACCGTGGACACATCCCTATGGGTATCGGCTGCGATTTGACGAAGCGACCAACCTGCCCTTCTCAGCCCGATCACCATACCCCTCGTAAAGTCGTCTGTCTGCTGGAAATGCCTCCGTTGACGGCGGCCTGGCATTCTTAGCTATACACGTGTCCTGTGGCACACGATAACACGTTCTACAATGACTGTCGGCTGAGAAATCACGGTACGAAGTGGGCCATTCGCCAACGCCGTGTCCCATTTATAGTTCGCTACGTGCGCAGCACAGCGGCGCATTTCACATCATGAGCATACCTCAGTGACGTCAGTCTACCCTGCAATTGGCATAACGTTCTGACCACTCCTTCTTGGTGTTGCATTTGCTCTGTCAGTCAGTGTATATATACACTAAAGAAACAGTGCAACATAATGTTGAATCAAGAAGAATTCTTGGGAAGACTTTGGTAATAACCGGGAAAAGGTGGATCAAACAGCAAGGAAACACTTCTGGGCAGTAATAGAAAATCTTACAAAGGGAAGAAAAATGAAATGAATTGTGGTTTGGGTGTATAAGGTAAACTGGGGATCACTGGTCAGGGGAAAGGAATGTTTTGAAAATCTTCTCAATGTAAAAGGAAATCTTGATGTCACAAACAACTGAGCTCAAGGGGAGGAAGACAGTGTCATGAGTGAGATTACACTTGAAGAAATGGAAAGTATGGTAAATAAACTCCATTGCCATAAAGCAGCAGGAATAGATTAAATTTGAACTAATATGGTAAAAATAGTTGGAAGGCAGGGATGAAATTGCTTCATAGAGTAACAGGCATGGAATGTTCGTAAGGTTCCTTCTGATTGGACAAAAGTAGTATTTTTACCTATCTACAAGCAAGAGAAGGGGAAGGATTGCAACAAATATTGAGGTATTTCACTGATGACTTCACCAGGCAGGGTGTTCACTGGCATTTTTTAAATAGAGGTTGTGATCAGTGGGTGAGAATAAGTTGGATGAAAACCAACATTGTTTCACATCACAGAGTGGCTGTCAGGATTAGCCTTTCTGTATGTGCCAGGTAACTCGAAAATGCTACTGTTTCTTTTTTATATTATTGATGGGTGGTTCAATCTTTGATATACTTTATACCTCTTGTATTTTTTATGTTATATTTATGTTTTGTAGACCTGGAGAAGGCATACGACAGAGAGATGAGGGAAAGGAATTCAAGCATAGCCTACTGTGGGATTATGGGATTAAGCTTAGATTATTAAAAGCTTATAAAATCATTTATGTTGACATTTGGGCTGCATTGAGTATTGAATTGAAGTTGAATTAGATTTTGGTTCAAGGTACTTAGAGGGGTTAAACAAGGCTGTAACTTTTCATCCTAGTAGTTTATAGTTTACATGGATCTTCTACTGAAAAGTATAAAGTGGCAGGTATATATTTTTAGGTAGAAATACAGTAAACAGTTTGGCTTACATCAGCAGCTTGGTCTTTATGATGGAAGACTGCATTGAATGCCTGCAATCCATTATTTTTGGGCATGAAAATAGGTGCAGTGAGTACATGTCAATTAGTTTTCTCGGTAGGAAAGAAACCTAAAGGAACAGAATGTCTCATTGGAAATACAAAACTGGAAAATACAGTTTTCAAGTAAGTAGAATGCATATTCTCCCAGTATGGTGGAATAGTAAATGAAAATGAATCAAGGTGCTGCAGTGGTAATGCAGTAAGTTCTCAGTTGGAATAAATAGTATTCTGTAATAAAAAAGATATCAGCTCTTGAGAGAAGCTATCTATACACTGATCTCTTTACAGACCAATGGTGCTTCATGGGAGTGAAAACTGAGTGGAATAAGGGTACCTTATTAACAAGTTAGAAGAAACAGATGTGAAATTCATGAAAATAATTGCTGTACAGAGAGGTGCAAACAATGTCTGGAGGTACTCAGAATGGAAAGATTACAGCTAAGTAAGGAATAAACTCAACTGCTGAAGCTGTATGTATAAACTGGCTTTAGTGGTGGGTTAATTTGATGGAAATGGAGGAGGAAAGGTTACATAGCAGAATAATGGACTCTGTAATGGAGGGTAAGAGAAGTAGGTGGAGACCAAGACGATGATAGTTAGACTCAACTTTCAATGATTTAACACTAAGAGATAAAGAACTAAATGAGGCCACAGTACTAGTTACAAACAGAAGATTATGGAGGCATTTGGAAAATTCGCAATGGCTTGTGGACTGAATGCTGGAAGACATAATGATCTATAATGAAGACGAATGTGTGACGTTTTCCATTAATACTTTTCCTTTAAGCTAGATATGAGTATTCTAAGAATAAGTGTGCAATTGTAAGCAAGAAAATCTGCAGTTTTATGTGACTCTTGATGTTGTGATCATTAGTAGGTGACTGATGAATGAAAACATACAACATGTTTTCCAGTCAATGACCATGTCATGGCGAGGATAGGAATTGTGCCGGCTGCCGAGGTCTGACTCACTCCTCTGGGGCAATGAGTATTGGCTGACAGATGAAATGAAATTATATTTGAGAGTGTTGCTGGAACGAAAGATGACAGGAAAAACCGGAGTACACGGAGAAAAACCTGTAGCACCTCCGCTTTGTCCAGCACAAATCTCACATGGAGTGACCGGGAGTTGAACAATGGCAGCCAGTGTTGAGAGGTCGGCGCACTGCCACCTGAGCCATGGAGGCTGTTCAGAAGGCAACTGATAATATGAGTTTAATGTTTTCCTTCTACATAATATTGTGACATTGTATTCACAAAATTTCCCAAAACATTATCGCAGACAAACTTGCTGAATAAGCGAAACTTGTTATATCCTTCTCAAACTATGCAAAAGGAAAATTTATATGTCTAAAGAAACTACATCAATTCATACTGAATAAGAGTTGTAAAGTGCCGTTATAATTGTAGAGCACACATTTCTTTATTAAGAAAGAACGTGTGTTCTCTAAAAGCCTAAAAGAGGCATCCAAAAATAAATCATTCGGTTTCATATTATTGAAACTATACTTTTTAAAAATCTAGTATGCAGTCAACTTCATGACCACTTTGTAAATATTTTCTATCAAGGGCATTTTCCCAAGTGTGTAGCAAATTTGTGCAATACCTCGGTTATTTTCCTCATACACCTGTTCTGTAGCTAGAGTATTAAAATATGACAGAATTCATGTATGAAATACATTCTTTCCAGTCTGCCAGACACACAACAATTTCAAATGAAAATTAAAACACTATAAGCATACCTGTAAAAATCACACATTATACACTGTGCCCTACAGACTCCAATACCCATCAATCAAATGCTGAGATTGTATCCAGTTCTCTAATCAAGTCATCCTGGTGAGGGTCCCATATACTGGAAGTATGCTCTAGTTGGGGTCTTACCAAAGACTTATATGCCATCTCCTTTACATCCTTACTACAACCCCTAAAAACCCTCATAACCATATGCAGAGATCTGTACCCTTTATTTACAATCCCATTTATGTGATTACCCCAGTGAAGATCTTTCCTTAAATTAACACCCAGATACTTAAAATGATCCCCAAAAGGAACTTTCACCCCATCAATGCAGTAATTGAAACTGAGAGGACTTTTCCTATTTGTGAAACTCACAACCTGACTTTTAACCCCGTTTATCATCATACAATTGCTTACTGTCCATCTCACAACATTATCGAGGTTATCTGGCAGTTTCTCACAATCTTGTAAATTATTTATTTCTCTATACAGAATAACATCATCTGTGATTCCACTTCTTTACTCATATTATTTACATAGATAAGAAAACATAAAGGTCCAATAATACTGCAATGAGGAATTCCCCTCTTAATTATTACAGAGCTGGATAAAGCTTTGCCTACTCTAATTCTTTGAGATCTACCTTCTGGAAATATAGCCACCCTTTCATCATTCTTTTGTCTAGTCCAGTTACACTCATTTTTGCCAGTAGTCTCCCATGATCTACCCTATCTAATGCCTTAGACAGGTCAATCATGATACAGTCCATTTGACCTCCTGAATCCAAGCTATATCTTGCTGGAATCCTACAAGTTGAGCTTCAGTGGAATAACCTTTGCTGAACATGAACTGCCTTCTGTCGAACCAGTTATTAATTTCAAAAACATGTCTAATAAAGTCAGAAAGAATGCTTTCCCAAAGTTTACATGGAATGCATGTCAAACTGACTGGCCTGTAATTTACAGCTTTATGTCTATCAGATGAAATGAAATTATATTTGAGAGGAGCTACTATAGCAACTGTCCATTCATTTCATGTAGCTTCTTCATGCAAACAATGATTTAAAAAAAGTATTTCAGATACTAATACATGGCTAGCTCATTTCATAGGAAAACAAATTTATGTCACAGTTCTAGCAAAATATTAAAACAGTAAGGCTTCCTGAAGCTTGTGGTAATGAAACCAATGTTTGATTGTAATTTTTTTGAAGAATTACTTTGTGCTTAATTAAGAGAAAAATAGAACCATTCACCATTCCATTGGGGACATCCTATGCAGGAAATACAAACTCAAGCGAGATTTTGCATTCCAATTCGGATCGCAGTTCTCGACTTATCTTAAAAACTGATAGCGTGGAGTTAGCTATGTGAAAAGAAAACGAGGAGAAAGATGTGTTATTATGAAGGTCACCCCTGATAATGGAGCCCCAGATGTGAAGCCACGGTAACATATCAGTTGTGGATGTGAGGAAGGAAGGGGGAAGGGGAAGGAGAGGCATGGTTGTCTAAGGAGGGGTTAATGGGTGTGAAATAGTGGGTGCCTCCTGGAGGGGTGATCTGTAGACAATACAAAAGTGTGGGTTTTGGTTACTTAATTTTTGTTTATTAAGAACTGGAATTATGAGAACAAATAAGGTGTTGGATTTTTCTGATATGCCATCAAGAATAAGGTTGGGACTGAAACATTGGTCTAGATGAATGAAGCAATTTTTCATTACTGGTATATATTGAGCTGGGAGTCCTTGTTGAACACTTTAAGAATTTTCAGGTCCTGTTTGATGGAAGTAAATTTATGATTAAGATCTTTCCAGTGTTGCCACATGGCAGAAAATCTATTGTATTTAAGAGCAATGACGTGTTCTGTGTATTGTATGCCAAAGCTTCTGCAAGTCTGTTAATATAGGTGGACTCACAACAACTACATTTGAGTATGTAAACACCTGATCTGGAGAACCGATTACTATGATTAACAGAGTTTATATTGTGTACAACAGAACTTACAACTTTTATTATAATTTGGATCCACCTTATTCAATACATGAAAACTGTTGTTTAGGTGAAATTACAACATATATTTAAATCAGAACTAGTTTCGACGCCCCCTTTGCGTTATCATTAGCTAATATAGGTTCTTGGAAAAATTGGCAATCACATAAGTTTATCTACGTCAAATTGAACACAATTTTAAACCATATTAACAACTAAAGACTTTGTTACGATTATACTGCCTCAAAGTCCATATTTTCTACAAGTCCGAGACTTGCAAGTCTCAAACCTTAAAAATAAATTAGTCTTGAAGAAATATTAGCTTAATTTATCACACTTCTTAAAACGTGACGTAGAATCGTATTAAAATACTTCAATAAAATCTTCAGAGTCGCTTTAATGGAGCAATCCTAGTGAGGTGAAAACGAGCAATCGGTCCTTTAAGATGTTAACAAGTACAACGTTCCCAGTTCAATGCGGACCTGTAATAATAGGAATGTAATAAACTATCACTTAACTGAAGAGGCAATATATAAATTTACGTCTTATAACGTAAACGTTTTTACGTGACTCACCTCAAAAGATCGCTGTTCATGCAAAGCAAAATGAAGCCTAGCGAACAGTGTTCTGATAGTAATCAAGTGTCCAAGGTTAGTCGGAACCGAAGTGGGGAAATAGGGGAAAGTGGGAGGAGCAACTGAGGAACGGCAACTTGTCGGAGCTGCGGAGGGCGTGGTTGTAAAAAAGCAACTAGTAAAGATATTACGCATAATATGAAACACCGCCCTATTGACCAGGATATGTACATTTAAAAAACTCAATAAGGAAATCAAACAGAATATTTGATTTTTCAGAAATTTCATTTAAATTAAGGTTTGGATTAAAATACTGTTCCAGGTGTATATAGCAACTCTCCGTAGCATCCAGCAAACTTCCTTTTCCTAAGTACTCAAAGATCTCAATGTCCTGTTCTATAGATGTGAACTTATGCTTTAGATCATGTACATGCTGGCCTACCACGGAAAACCTGTTATATGTTATGGCATTAGTATGTTCCGTGTATATAATTTTAAAACTTCATCCTGTTTGACCTAGATATGTGCACCCACAGTCGTTACATTTAAATCTATACACACCCGATTTGGAATATGGGTTCGATCTATTAACTGAGGCTGAACTGTGCAATACAACTGTATTATTATTATCAGTACGAAATGAAACCTTGACATTATGTTTCTTGAAAATATTAGTAAACTTATATAAATAAATATATATATATCCTTACTACAAGTAAATACTGCGAACGCCTTTTGATTAGGTTTGTCTTCGGGCAAAGTGATTTGTAAACGGTACCTGAACTTGTTGATGATAAGTTTACTAAAACCATTAACCTTAACCATTGAACGGATTATATTGAGTTTTTTTATTCAAATTTGCTTTTGTCATGGGGATCCTAAAAGCTCGTTCTACTAAACTATTGTATGTACAGTTTCTTTGACTCTGCGGGTGTTCTGAGTCTTGTCTAATACTGATTGCCGTTTGTGTAGGCTTTCTAAAAATACTATATGCAAAAGATGAATCCGATCTGTTGATGTTAAGTCAAGAAAATTAATTGATTCATTACTTTCTGACTCTAAAGTAAATTTAATCTCTGGCTCAATGTTATTAAGTACATCTAGAGTAGCCGTTGCGTCCCTAACACGTTCGTCTAAACTTACTAATGTATCGTCCACAAATCTAGACCAAAACAGAATGTTGTCTAATTCTCTGTCGTTCTCCATCGTGTATGTTTCCAAAGAATCCAGTCAAATCTCCGCCAAGATTCCCGAGGCCGGAGATCCCATTGCCAACCCATCCTGTTTATAAATGACCTTGTCAAAGAGGAAGTAGTTATTATTTACAAGTAACTTAACCAATTTTATGAAATCTTGTATTTCAAGTTAACTTAGCTGACTGTAGGATCTCAGATTCTTGAAAACAATAGGATGCAACTTATTGGTTCTAATACTCGGAAACATGTTGACGGTATCAAATGAATGTAAGGTATGGTGAGTTTGTAATTTAAAATTTCTTAATTTATTTACCAGTTCTATGGAGTTCTTTAAGGATTTGTTTGCCGTAAACCTATAGTGCTGTTTAAGGAATTTCTGAATGAACTTAGCCAATTTGTATAGAGGACTGGGTCTGTAATTTATTATAGGCCGAACGGGAACCCCGGCCTTGTGGATCTTGAGGAGTGCTCTCGCTGTTGGAAGGCCCGGGTTCATATTTACTAGTTTTTGCTTCTCCTGTTCGGTAAAGAGGGAGGATTTATTCTTTAATGTTTGTTTTAATAGGCGTTGTAGAGTTTGCGTTGGGTCTTTCTTGATCAATAAAAAAGGTTTCATTATCGAAACATTGTTTAGTCTTATGAATGTAATCATCCTTATGCATGATTACCGTCACATTACCCTTATCTGCTTTAGTGATAATGAGCTCCTCATCTTTAACCTTCTTTTTAAGTTTTATAATACACTTTTTATCAATACTGATGTCCTTGGGAGTGTAAACGGCATTCTCTTTATTATTATTATTAGTAACTAGACTATTGTGCAACTTTCTTTTTAAATCTAATCTAACTTCCTCCTGCACCTCATGTGGTAATTTACTAATCTCAACTTCAGATTCCACCACAAGTTTCGTGGTCTTTTTGGCCAGGTTGAAATCAGGCCAGTTATGTTTTGGGCCTTTAGAAAAAATTTGCATTTCTTTCTCATTCAAAACGGTCCTGGAAAGGTTGATTACTGGTGTATGAAAACTCCTGATTAAATCTTCATTAGGAGAATGTTTGGCTCCTAAGACTGGTTTGCTCGAAAACGATTCTTTCTTTAGCAATACTTCCTGTTTAGCAGGAAGAAAGTTATCTAATTTATTCTGAACCGAGTCTTGAAAAATGTTCCATTGCGCTTTAGTAAGCAAGGCAGCGGGCCTGAGGCGAGTCTCATATAACTGCTGATTCAAAAAAAGTTTTTTTTCTTATAAAGAAATTTTAACTCGTTTTTAAGACAAAATCTTTTACATTTTTGTTGTACGTTACGTTGATGAGAAAGTCCCTAATTCGTTTTAAATACTCTCTTTTAAAAATTTTGAGGTGAGTCACGTAAAAACGTTTACGTTATAAGACGCAATTTTATATATTGCCTTTTCAGATAAGTGACAGTTTATTTCATTCCTATTATTACAGGTCCGCATTGAACTGGGAACGTTGTACTTGTTAACATCTTAAAGGACCGATTGCTCGTTTCCACTTCACTAGGATTGCTCCATTAAAGCGACTCTGAAGATTTTATTGAAGTATTTTAATACGATTCTACGTCACGTTTTAAGAAGTGTGATAAATTAAGCTAATGTTTCTTCAAGACTATTTTATTTTTAAGTTGTTGTTCTTTTAAATCCACGTTATTTTATAAGTGAGCAAACCGGTTTGCATATGTTTTCATCAATTTATGGTTTAAGACTCGCAAGTATTGGACTTGTAGAAAATATGGACTTTGAGACAGTATAATCGTAAGACAGTCTTGAAATTGTTAATATGGTTTTAAATTGTGTTCAATTTGACGTAGATAAACTTATGTGATTGCCAATTTTTCCAAGAACCTATATCAGCTGATGATGACGCAAATGGGGCCTCGAAACTAGTTCTGATTGAAATATATGTTCTAATTTCATCTAAACAACAGTTTTTATGTATTGAATAAGGTGGATCCAAATTATGATAAAAGTTGTAATCTTGGTTCAATACAGACAAACAATGAACTTCATTAATTTAACCAATAGAACAGAACTTGGCGATGTTGAAGATATTATCTAATTCCTGGGTGAGATCTCTTTTAGATAAAGGGACAATGAAGGTGCGATGTACCATACTGTAGTATGCAGATCGTTTATGAAGTTGGGAGTGAAAAGAGTCTTGATGTATCGTGTTAATTGTTTGCATGGGCTTCGTATAGATTCTGCGACTATGGGAATTGGGATCTCTAATAATGGTAAAATCCATAACATTAATCCTATGCTTTGATTCTGACTCTAAGATGAATCTAATGTGTGGATCAAGTATGTTCAGGTTTGAGAGAGTAGAGGTTGCATCAGCTAAGCTTTCATCCATTGTTACCAAGGTGTCATCCATGTATCTGGCCCAAAACTGGACGTTATTAAAAATATTGTTGTTGGAAATTTTTGCGTATTCTAAGTTGTCAAGGTAAATATCCGCCAAAATTCCTGAGGCCGGCGATCCTGTGGTTGGACCATTTTATTGATATGCAGTATTAGTAGTATGCGCTAGGCCGGTTCTGAATCACTGGCGTAAACATTTATTCTGCTGAGTCAGCACCCGAGGTCATTGACCCCGGCCAAGGTCATTGACCCAATGACGTCATGACCATGTGACTGTGATGTCACATTGTTTACAAACAAGGCCACGTCCTTTCTAATAGCTGTCAAGATGACAGCTGTCACCTTGACGGGCCCTAACCTCACTTTTGGGGACAAGAGAACTTTGCTAACCTTACTGCTGCCATCTTGACAGGGCCAAAATTCATTGTTGCCACCTTAAGCACGTGGGGCGCAGAATTTAAAATTCACGTGCTTTTTGACAGCTGCATATAATTTATAAATTTCTTCCACCTACTCAATACTGTACAATAATTGCAATGTCTATAAACACATTACAATATGTTATCAAGAGACTAGTTTCGACCCTATGTGGGTCATCATCAGCCTAACTAAGATACACTTATGGATTTGCCGAAGTCCTAAGACAAAATTACATAGTGGAAGTAAAAATTTAAATGAACGAACTGTGTATGTGATGCGAACATGTACATATAAAATGGTGGAGTGATGAAATGTTATAGATAAAATAATGTTGTACTGATCAATGACAAATAATATTTCAGGTTATACATCAATCACAATTAGACTGTAAGAATAGTATCACACTATTTTTTATTTACAATGATTATTAAAATATGCCCTTCTTAATGAATACTCTAAAATTGCAATTTAAAAGTGTAAAATGCTGGTTTAATGCAAAGTCCAGATACTTCTATTCAGTTCTAAATTTCAAGTGCATCTTCAGGTAGAGAACTGAAAGTTGAGCATTGGCGCAGAGTGTGCCTGTCTTGCTTGAGGTCCAATAATTCTGATACAGAAATTAAATGTAGATAAAACCATACGTTATTCTTATAATAAAATGGATTCTTGCTGTGGTGTGAGGAAAATTCCCAATCCAAGTTGGAACCAATAGAACCTGATGATGAAAGAGTTAGAATTAACGCGAGATATTTTAAAGGAACTGAATGGCGAAAAAAACGAAGAAAGAAGAAAGGAAACAATGAATACTCACCTTGCACGCAATGTGAACGACCTGACAGGTAGAGAGCAACTAGAGGAATGAGAATGGCATGGACTAGGAGGGGAAGAATGTTGGTGAGGGGAGGAGCAATCAAGTGGAGCGGATGGCATGCGAAGGGAGGGGCGGGGAAATGGGAAGTGGCTTAAGGCGGGGCTGACGGGTGGGGAAAATACGGTGATTGTATCAGTGGAGGACCATTAATTAACTTATAGAAAGAATTTTGATCCGCTAAATTTATCTGCTGAAATAGGCAATGAATAAATCAAATCAAATATTAAACTTTTCCGTTATTTTGTTAAGGATATAGTTAGCATTTAAAGTACTGGTCCAGATGTATATAAAAATTCTCAGTTATATTAAGTAGAGGGCCCTTGTTAGCTATTTCAAGAATGTCCATGTCTAGTTCAATATTCGTGAATTTATCATTGTAATCGACCATATGTTGGCCGAGAGCTAACAATTTATTCTATTTGACTGTGTTGACGTGTTCCGAATATCCTATATTAAAACTTCTTCCAGTTTGCCCCACATAAGAAATATTAGTGCAAGAGTTACATTTGAGCCTGTAAACACCTGATTTTGCGTACCTGTTGACATTGTTGATGTGTGACATGTTATGTAGAATGTGTGTACTGTTATTATTGGTTTTGAATGCTATTTTACGCCTTTTTCTTGAAAATATTAGCGATCTTATGAATATCGTTATTAAAAGTGAAAGTGGAAAAGGATTCGTATTTAGGTAGTTCTTTCTTAAGTGTTGTTTTGGGACAAAATTTATGTTTATTGATAATATTTCCTATAAAGTAGCTACCGAAGCCGCTGAATTTTGCTATACCGCGAATAGTATTCAAT
Source organism: Anabrus simplex (assembly GCF_040414725.1). Lineage (NCBI taxonomy): Eukaryota > Metazoa > Arthropoda > Insecta > Orthoptera > Tettigoniidae > Anabrus > Anabrus simplex. The sequence goes on from NC_090266.1 coordinate 117,078,581, forward strand.
TCAATGGAAAGATCTTTCTTGGTCATGGGTATGTTGAATGCTCAGTGAACGATTGCTCTTTTGTGAGGTTGGGGGTGAGTTGAATCTTGACGAATAGTAACTGCGGATTGGGTGGGTTTTCTATAAATTTTATGGGTTAAAGAATCTGGATGTCTTATGATGGTTAGATCTAGAAAGTTGATCTTTTGGTCTGTTTCTGATTCCAGAGTAAATTTAATATGGGAGTCGATGCTTTTTAGCCCTTGAAGGGTGGTGGGAGCGTCCCTTGATTTTTTATTTATAATTGCTGGGGATCAAGGAAGGAGCCCCCCCGAAGATTGTGGTTCCTGCAATTGGGCGATTCCTGGGCAACGGTTTAATACCGGCTAATTCTTCCACAAAGGTGCTAAGGTGCTGCTATACAGCAACAAGTATGCAAGAGAACATACCAACGAAAAGTCCTTTTCAGGACCAACCATGCACAGAACACTCATCAGTCCCTATTGTATCAGTTTACGAATATGCCACTTGAACACTGAATCGATTTCCTCTGCTAAGATTCAATACCATTCACGTCTGATGCTGCAGAACGAAGTAGATGTTATAGCAATACAGGAGACTCGTACCAAGAATGATGCAGATCTTTACAGAAGAGGAAGAATTTACGGATATGTTCTAGTTGGGTCCATAATTGATGATCAGTATGGCATTGCAACATATGTCAGGTCCCATCTTACTGACTACAATGTAACTTACCAGGACAGAACGGCAGATATTTTTCTTTTGGGTGTAGAAGTTGCAGGCACCACGGTTGCAAATATTTACAAACCACCGCGAGTTAGTTGGCCAAATCCAATTGTAAGATTCTTCAGTCATCCAATTGTGTATGTTGGTGATTTCAACAGTCAAAGTCATGTCTGAGGATACCAGAAAGAAGACCAAAATGGAGCTATTCTAAATGAATGGATGGACATGCACAATCTTCAGCTTGTGTATAATGCTAAAGATCCTGGAACGTTCTGATCTGGCAGATGGTTAAAGTATTATTCTCCTGATTTGTGCATCACATCTAGATCTGGAAATAATGAACTGACACAATGAAGTCATCAAGTCTTTCGCACACAGCCAGCATGGGCCAGTCATAATTCATGTTGGTACTGAAATTCCATTAGTCACCTCCGTACCTCAAACTCGATGGAATTTTCAACTTGCATACTGGTAACTATTTCAGAAAGGTTTAGAAAATACCGTTCAATGGATTCCTCCAGTACCATCCAATTATGAACGATTTGTGGGTGCGATTAAAGCAAACGCCAGGAAATGTATCCCACGTGGTTTTCGGAAGAGGTACATCCCTGGATGGTCCCGAGAATGCGATGAGTTATATGCCAAATATCAAGAATCTCACGACAACGTGACAGCTGATGACATCTTGAAAACTCTGAATAAGAACAGAAGAGAAAAATGGCATAAAACAACAGCAGGACTCAACTTCGCACATTCTAGTCGGAAAGACTGAAACCTTATTAGAAAACTTGGTACAGATCCCAGGTTGTCAAGTACAGTCACACATGTGAATACTAATGCTGTTGCATCCAGACTGATGAATATTTAAAAAACTAAAATAGACAAAGAACAGACACGAACTGTGAAGAATGAGCTGTACATAAAGAGGTCCCATCTAAAACCACACCCAGTCTACTCACGTGACTTCTGCATTGAGGAACTTGATAAAGCCTTGAATATGCTAAAGGTAAACAAAGCCGCTGGCTTTGATGGCATATATCCAGAGTTTCTTAAAGCCATCGGACCAAAAACAAAGATGTGGCTGATTGGATTTTTCAATGAAATTCTGAAAACTGGAAAATTACCAAAGCTTTACAAACATGCTAAGATAATTGCCATCCTGAACCAGGAAAAGACGGAACTGAAGCTTCTCATTATCGACCAATATCACTACTCAGCATGACCTATAAGCTACTAGAAAGGCTTATTCTAAATCGTATTCAAGAGGCCATTGATCAACTCATCCCAATCGAACAAGGTGGCTTTAGGAAACATCGGAGTTGCTGCGACCAGGTCTTAACATTGACAACTGTAGTAGAAGCTGGATTTCAAATGGGTCTCAAATCCGCTGCAGTTTTCGTGGATCTTACAGCAGCTTACGACACTGTATGGAGGGAGGGCTTGATGTCCAAGTATATTGAAATCAACCCATGTCAAAAGTTGGCATTTTTAAGGAACAACATGCTTTCTGACAGGCGCTTTAAAGTGTTCCTGAATGGGCAAGCTAGCAGGGGGAGGATTCTAAACAATGGCCTACCTTAGGGGTCAGTTCTGGCCCCCATTTTGTTTAACCTGTATATCAATGACATGCTTCACACAGATTCCATGAAAATCCAGTATGCAGACGACCTGGCATTAATTATCCAGAATAAAGATTTCATGAGCTGTGAGAATGTTCTAATTAGTGATCTGGTGAAACTGAGTGATTACTTCCACAAATGGAGACTTAAGCCTAACCCAAACAAGATTGAGGTTACTGCATTCCATCTAAATAATAAAGAAGCCCAAAGGAAGCTACATGTGACTTTTGACGGAATCGAAGTACCCCATAACTACAATCCAATATATCTTGGAATCACTCTGGATCGGTCCTCGGCATTCAAACAGCAGTGCATCAAGTTATCGAGGAAACTTGGCTCAAGGGTGAATCTACTCCGCAAGATTGCCGGAAGCAGCTGGGGTGCAGACGCTATTACTCTACGTTCCGCTGCACTCGCTCTTGTGTATTCTGCTGGTGAATATTGTGCCTCTGTATGGGAAAACAGCGCTCATACCACTAAGATTGATGTGCAACTCAATGAGACCATGAGTGTTATCACCGGTACTGTTACATCTACTCCCACACAGTGGCTACCAGTCCTGGTTAATATCGCTCCGCAAGATCTAAGGAGGAAAGCAGCTAAGGTAAGCTTGCTCAAGAAGATCACCTCTCATAAGAACTCTCCGTTGTACGATGCCCTGCAAGATCCACCAACAACACGTTTGAAATCACGCAAGCCACCCTGGGTTGATTTAGAAAGTATCAATTCTTTCGACATGACCTACAAGTGGCAACAAGGTTGGAACGAACATCCACCCAACAATGCTCACCTGGTTGAAGATCCTACATAGAAGGTGGAGGGATTCCAACTACCACGCCAAGCCTGGTCGAATCTGAACCGCATTAGAATGGGTCGAGGGAGGTGTGGTCACACCTTAAAGAAATGGAGTTTCCGTACATCTGGTGCCTGTGACTGTGGAGTGGAGGACCAAACCATACAACACATTGTTCTGGAGTGCCCACTTCGTGCATTTGAAGGTGGCCAGAAGACTCTACACCAAGTGACACCATGTGCTCTGGAATGGTTGTCAAATTTAGATATTTCCATTTGATTATTTGTGAACTTTTGTGTACTTGTACAACCATACGAGATATATATATATATATATTTATAATTGCTAGAACATCATCAACATACCTGGCCCAGAAGAGGATGTTATTGAATTAGTTGTTCATTTTAGTGTGCTCAAGGAAACCAAGGTAAATTTCCACAAGAATACCTGAGGTCAGTGAACCCATTGCCAGACCGTTCTGTTGGTAGATGATGCCATTGAACGTGAAAAAATTGTTGTTTACGACCAATTTAAGTAACGTAATAAAGTCTTGAATCTCTAATTTACTCAAATGACTATATTTGTTCAGGTTATTTTCAATGATGGGAATTAACTTGGAAATTTGGATGCTGGGGTACATGTTTATATCAACAGAGTAGAGAGAATAATCGGGTTGCATGCTGAACTTATTTTGTTTATCTATAAATTCATATATGTTTTTAATGGACTTCTTAGATAAGAATTGGTAGTTATTCCTTAAGAAACTTTGGATAAATTGCGATGTTTTGTACAATGGACTCGGTCTATAATTAATGACTGGCTGAACGGGAACACCGGCCTTATGTATATTCGGGAGAGTTCTGGCAGTAGGAAGACCCGGGTTCATACTTATAAGTTTACTTTTCTCTTGTTTGGTAAACAGGAAGGATGTGTTTTTAAGGCTTTTTTGAGGATTAATAGATAAACTAAATAAGTTCAGCATGCAACCTGATTATCCTCTCTAATCTTTTGATATTATAAACATGTACCCCAGCATCCAAATTTCCAAGTTAATTCCCATCATTGAAAATAAATTGAACAAATTGGCAATTGATTCACGGGCCTCAGGTATTCTTGCAGAAATTTACCTTGATTTCCTTGAATACACTAAAATTAACAAAAAATTCGAAAACATTCTGTTCTGTGCCAGGTATGTTGATGATATTCTAGATTTTATAAATGAAAAATTAACACATTCCCACCGCCTTTCAAGGGCTAAATAGCATCAAATCCCATATCAAATTTACTCTGGAATCAGAAACAGACCAGAAGAACAACGTTCCAGATCTAACCATCATAAGACATCCAGATTCTTTAACCTATAAAATTTATAGAAAACCCACCCAATCTGCAGTTACTATTCGTCAAGATTCAACTCACCCCCAACCTCACAAAAGAGCAACATATAATAGCCTAGTTCACTGAGCATTCAACATACCCATGACCAAGAAAGATCTTTCCATTGAAATGAATACTAATTGCTGTATAACAAAATTCAACAGTGTCAGTAGCCACTTTATAGAAAGTATTATTAATAAACATAAATTTTGTCCCAAAACAGCACTTAAGAAAGAACCACCTAAATATGAATCCTTTTCCACTTTCACTTTTAACAACGATATTCATAAGATCACTAATATTCTCAAGAAAAGAGGAAAAAAATAGCATCCAAAACCAATAATAACAGTACTCACATTCTACATAACATGTCACACATCAACAAGATCAACAGGTATACAAAATCAGGTGTTTACAGGCTCAAATGTAACTCCTGCACTAATATTTTTTATGTGAGGCAAACTGGAAGAAGTTTTAACATAAGATATTTGGAACACATTAACACAGTCAAATATAATAAATTTTTAGCTATCGGCCAACATATGGTCGATTAGTCATAAATTCACGAATACTGAACTAGACATGGATATTCTTGAAATAGCTATCAAGGGCCCTCTGCTTAATATAACTAAGAATTTTTATATATATCTGGACCAGTACTTTAATGCTAACTATAACCTTAACAAAATAATGGAAAAATTTAATATTTGATTTAATCATTACCTACTTCAGAAGAAACTATTTAGTGGATCAAAATTCTTTATGTTAATTAATGGTCCTCTGCTGATACAATCACCATCATTCCCCTACCCGTCGGCCCTGCTTTTAGCAACTTCCCATTTCCCCGCGCCTCCCTTCGCAAGCCATCCGCTCCACTTGATTGCTCCTCCCCTCACCAACTTTCTTCTCCTCCTATTCCATGCCATTCTCATTCCTCTAGGTGCACTCTACCGGTCAGGTCATTCACATTGCGTGCAAGGTGAGTACTCATTGTTTCCTTTCTTCTTTCTTCGTTTTTTTTGCCATTCCATTCCTTTAAAATATCTCGCGTTAATTCTAACTTTTTCATCATCAGGTCTATTGGTTCCAACTTGGATTGGGAATTTTCCTCACACCACAGCAAGAATCCATTTTATTATAAGAATGACGTATGGTTTTATCTACATTTAATTTCTGTATCAGAATTATTGGACCTCAAGCAAGACAGACATACTCTGTACCAATTTTCAACTTGCAGTTCTCTACCTGAAGATGCACTTGAAATTTAGAACTCAATAGAAGTATCTGGACTTTGTATTCAACCGGTATTTTACACTTTTAAATTGCAATTTTAGAGTATTCACTAATAAGGGCATATTTTAATCAGCATTGTGAATAAAAAAATAGTGTGATACTATTCTTACAGTCTAATTGTAATTGATGTACAACCTGAAATTTTATTTGTCATTGATCAGTACAACATTATTTTATCTATAACATTTCATCACTCCACCATTTTATATGTACATTATCGCATCCCATACACAGTTCATTCTTTTAAATTTTTATTTCCACAATGTAATTTTGTCCTAGGACTTCGGCAAATCCATAAGTGTATCTTGGGTCAAAACTAGTCCCTTGATAATATATTGTAATGTATTTATAGACATTGCAATTATTGTACAGTATTGAGTAGGTGGAATAAACTTTGTTTATTAATTCAATGCCGAACCAATAATGAAATTTATAACCTTGAATTTTTGACAGCTGTCAAGATGACAGGTCCTCCACTCATATCATACTTCAATTTACTTTTCACTTTCTCTCTTGTAAACCTTATAGTCACAGAGACCAATTGCTATGCTGACCAACTCCTTACATGTAATGAACTGCCACTCATTTCCCGACCTTGATGTTGGAGATGCACTCCAATTAAAAGTTGCATTAGGCTTAAATATTTTTTTAATCTGTATCTGTTAGTGTAAATATACAACCATACTCCTATGTGCTTCAACAGTGGTCTATATCTTTAGACAATAACATAACATTATCTGGTGATAAGTCTTCAGCTCAGCAATTTTTGGTGAGTAAAATTATCTTGTCATTTTCTTTATTTTTACTAGTGACATATTTGAATTTCTATTGTTATTGATTTTTCTCATTCAGAGTAATTATTTTACAGAATGCTGTTCAGAAATATATTCTCTATCATTATGCATATGCCAGTCCTCACAGGCCAGCTGTAGCATACCTGCGTCTCACCCAGAGATCACGACTTCTGTTTCCGGCCAGGTCATGACTTTAACCTGGACCTGAGGGTTGGTTCGAGGTCCACTCAGCCTAAGTGATTACAATTGAGGAGTTATCTGACTGTGCGATGGTGACCCCGGTCTAGAAATCCAAGAATAACGACCAAGAGGATTCGTCATGTTGACCATGTGTCACCTCGTATACTGCAGGGCTTTGCATTGAAGAGAGTTCACTAGGTAGGCCAAGGTCCATCACGGCTCTAGCACCATAGGTTTTTCAATTACTTATATTCTGTTGTATTGCAAATGTTTCTTTGTTTTCAAATAAATACTGAAACAGAAAGTGACAAAATGTTCTTTCCTGAAAATAAAAATTATAATATCATCTATTAAGTTTTTGTATTTTAATAACTCAGAATATTTCCTTAATGTATGTAGACCACACATAGAAAATTTCTTGTTGGTATTTGCAATATATCGATATATATAAATGCAAATTTTATCGGGGAGTAAAATTACCTTGTTTTTACTAGTGACATATGTTTGAATTTTTATTTTTGTTCTTTATATTATTTGAGTTCAAAGTAATTATTTTTATAATTATATTCAGAAATACATTATATATCATTACGTTTATGCTGTTGTATTGTAAATGATTTTTGAAAGTAGATATTGAGACAGAAAATGCGAAATATTTTCCTTTTCATGAAAATAAACATTATCGACAACTATAATATCAACAATATATATAATGGCATATGGCCTCCGGAGAGGCCTGGTGCGGGTCTTTTTCTCGTAGATGGCCTATTATATAAGCAATAAAATTATTTTGATTCTTTATATCACTCCTGTCAGCCGTTTATTCTATGTGGTCGACATGTAGAAAATTTCTTGCTGATATTTAAAATACACAGACAGATATACACGAATTTTAAAATGCAAGTATTTTCAGTAAAAATGGCTTGGCACGTTACAGTAGTAGTGTAGGGAGGCAAAGCTCTGGCCTCTTCAGGCTGATGGCGAACAGCCAACCAGATCTGCTCCTTGCTCTAAGAGGGTTCATGCAGTAAGCTTGCAATTGCAATCAATGATATTCTATAAGAGAAAAGTTATCTCCCATATAAAACTTCCATACCTTTTTTTCAGGCCAACTTTGCTGCTCAAGAGTGAAACCTGTGTATATTTAAAATATCTTGTTTATAAGTTAGAAGTAACAGACATGAAAGTAGTGAGAACAATTGCAGATAACAACAGATGGAAACAATGGCAGGAGAGTACTTGGAATAAAGAGAGAAAGGCTAAATTAGGAATGAACTCTATTGCTGAAGCTGAATGCATAAACCAGCTTTGATTGAGCGAGTTGGCCTTGCTGTTAGGTTGCGCAGCTGTGAACTTGCATTTGGGAGACAGTGGGTTCGAATCCCACTGTCACCAGCTCTGAAGGTGGTTTTCCATGGTTTCCCATTTTCACACCAGGCCACAGCCACTACCCTTCCCATTCCTAGCCCTTTCCTGTCTCATCGTTGCCATAAGAATTATCTGTGTCAGTGTGACATAAAGAAAATTGAAAGGAAAACACAGCTTTGGTGTTAGGGTCATGTGAGGAGAATGGAGGAGGATATATTGAGAATAATTGACTCAGCCATGCAAGGTACGAGAAGCAGAGGGAGAAAAGGTGACAATGGTTAGATTCATATTTTAATGATTTCAAGATAAGAGGTATGGAGGTAATGAGGCCGCAGAGCTAACTACAAATTGAGGATTGTGGAGGCATTTACTTAACTTGCAGACAGAGAATTGTGGAGGCATTTGGTTAACTTGCACAGGTTTGAGGGCTAATGCTGAAAGGCATAGCATTATTAATTTTGGCACTTTTGCTTCCAATATTACAGAATTGAAGTGTCAATATCTAAAAATGAAGGCTGACAAGATAGAAATTAAACAACTTTGTGAATGTTCCAGCATTTGAACTTAATTTTATTACCTATAAATACCTGTTACAGCAGTCAATCTTACAATCAGTTTGACAAAACATTTTTAAAGGTAAATTTACATACCACATATTACTATGTTCAAAATGATGAGTGATATCATTAGTAGGGCCCGGATGTTTATGACCTGTCATATTTCATTTCTTTACATTATATCCATGGAAAATACAAGTTAAGCATCATTTTATCCACAGTGACTAAAATTATACAATTTTCACGGGCCATAATCAGTCAAATTTTGCCTATTTTAACATTTTCTGCCATATTCTGGTAATTTTTCATATTATGGTCATAAGTCCCTGTGAATTTTCATGTTTTCGACATATTTATCTTTTTATTCAATTTTTGTACTCCGGTTTTCCCTGTCATCTTTCATTCCAGCAACACTTTCCAATATCATTTCATTTCATTCCATCTGTCAGTCACCAATCACTGCCCCAGAGGAGGGCGACAGGCTGCGGCAGCCAGCAAAATTCCTATCCCTGCCACAAGATGGGCTTCATTCATCACATTCCTGATCCGGTCACTGACTGGAAAAAAGGTTGCAGGTTTTCATTTTCATATTCCACTAGCAATCACCCACGGCTTCGCTCGCGTGGATTTCGTAATTTGATCAAAGTAATCGTTCCTCGGCATTGAACTAAAACACTATCTGAAAATGCCTAAATTATAAAAACTCACCCAAAAATTGAGTTTCATTTATCCCAGAAATTATTTGTAAACCATGTTTGTGCTATTACCTTTTGCGGCTAAGACGAGCATGCGACATAGAACTGTACATGTGAGAAACAGTCTTCTCTCAAGTCGAAAAAATAAATACATGTTTCTTAATTTTTAAAGGAGTTCCAAATACCTATTCCCACATCTGTAACATCTTCAGTTTTTGAGATATACATAAGTATCCCCATAAAAAGAATTCAACCCCTTGATCAATCCTTACCCCACCCCGACCCCCATTTAAGTGTATTTTCCGAAAACAAAAATACATGTTTCTTTATTTTTAAAGGCCATTCCAAATACCAATTTTTATATCTGTAACATCTTCAGTTTTTATGATATAAGTATCCTCATAAAAAATAATTCAACTATTTTTCACTTCTTTTCACCCCCGTTAAGTGCCTTCTCCGAAAAGAAAAAGGTACATGTTCCTGTATTTTTAAAGGACTTTCCAAATACAAAGCTTCTTGTCCCTAACATGTTAAGTTTTTGATATATAATGTAGATATACGCGAACTCATTTTAAAAATTCACCTGCTTTTCCAATTCCTTTCAGCCCATTAACTGGATTTTCCAGAAACAAAACAAATACATGTTTCATTAATTTTAAAGGAGATTCCAAATATCAGTTTTTATGTCTGTAACTCGTTCAGTTTTTGAGATAAATGTATACTCACAAGAATAATTCAACTTCTTCTTCTTCACTTCTTTCTACCCCTCTCCCGCCTTAAGTGTCCTTTCCAAAAACAAAAAAGTGTTTCTTTATTTTGAAAGGAAATTCAAAATGCCAACTTTCATGTCTGTAACAGCTACAGTTTTTAAGGTAAAGTATCCTCATAAAATTTCAACTCCTTACTTATTTTCAAACCCACACCCCTTACGATGATTCTTCGAAAAAAACAAATGCTGTTTCTTTATTTTTAAAGGAGATTCTAAATACTAGTTTTCACGTCTGTAACATCTTCATTTTTTGAGATATAAGTATCCTCATAAACGTAATTCAACTCCCTTTTTCCACCCCGCCTTCCTACCCGTTAAGTTGATTACCCCTTCCCAAAAGTGCGCCTTTATTTTTAAAGGAGATTCCAAATACCAATTTTCATGTCTTTAACATCTTTAGTTTTTGAGATATAAGTACCCTCAGACAAAGAATTCAACAAATTTTTCAATTCATTCACACCCCCTTAAGTGGATTTTCCGAAGAACACATGTTTCTTTACTTTGAAAGAAGATTCCGAATACAAATGGTCACACCTCAAACATCTTAATTTCTTGAGTGTAAGTATCCTCATAAAAAGAATTCAAATCCTTTTTTACCCCAGCCCGTTAATTTGACCCCCTCCAGAAAAAGGTGTTTCTTTATTTTTAAAGGAGATTCCAAATACAAATTTTCACGTGTGTAACATCATTAGTTTTTGAGATATAAGTATCCTCATACAAAGAATTTAACTAATTTTTCAATTAATTCATCCCCCTTACACGGATTTTCCAAAGCCAAAAGATTACGTGCTTCTTTACTTTGAAATAAAATTCCAAATACAAATTTTCATGTCTGTAACATCTTTAGTATTTGAGATATAAGTATCCTCATGAAAGGAATTCAACACCTTTTTCACTCCAACCCTGCCCGTTAAGTTGGTTTCACCCCATCCAAAAAAATGCGTGTTTCTTTATTTTTCAAGGAGATCCCAAATACCAATTTCCAAGTCTGTAACCTTCAGTTCTGAGATATAATTTTCTTTTCACTTCCTTTCACACTCCCCACTTACGTGAATTTTCCAAAAATAAACAGTACCCGTTTCTGTAAAAGAGCTTCCAAATACGTATTATCACGACTGTAACATCTTCAGTTTTTGAGATACATGTATCATCGTAAAACTAATTTATCTCCATTTTCATCCCCCCCTATCAAGTTGGTTCCCCCTCGAGATGCATGTCTCTTTATTTTTAAAAGAGATTCCAAATACCAGTTTTCACGTTTGTGACATCTTTAGATTTTTTGGTATGTATATTTATACAAATAATTGCTCTAATTTTTCAATTTTTTCACCCCCTCCCACGTTACTTTTTTTTCCGAAAACATGTTGCGTGTTTCCTTATTTTTATAGGAGATTTCAAATACCATCTTTCACGTCTGCAACATGTTAAGTTTTTGAGATATACTGTAGATATGCTAATTATAAAATTCACCCCCCTTTTTCAGTTCCCCTTCAGTGGATTTTCCAAAAAAAAAAAAATTTATGTTTCTTTACTTTTACAGGAAATTCCAAATACCAGTTTATGAATCTGTAATATGTTACCTGTCTGAGATAATTTGCAGATATAGTCTTTTTAAAAGTTCACCCCGTTTGTCACTCCTGTTCACCCCCTGTTCACTGGAGTATCCAAAAACACAAAAATACGTGTTTCTTTACTTTCAAAGGAGATTCCAAATACCAGTTTTCATTACTGTAACATCTTCAGTTTTTGAGATATGTCTCCTCATAAAAGGTGTTTAACCCATTTCCCCCCCTTAATTTTATTTTCACCGGGCGAGTTGGCCATGCGCGTAGAGGCGCGCGGCTGTGAGCTTGTATCCGGGAGATAGTAGGTTCGAATCCCACTATCGGCAGCCCTGAAAATGGTTTTCAGTGGTTTCCCATTTTCACACCAGGCAAATGCTGGGGCTGTACCTTAATCAAGGCCACGGCCGCTTCCTTCCAACTCCTAGCCCTTTCCTATCCCATCGTCGCCATAAGACCTATCTGTGTTGGTGCGACGTAAAGCCACTAGCAAAAAAAAAAAAAATTTTATTTTCCAAAACCAAAAAGATATGCATTTCTTTATTTTTAAAGGAGATTCCAAATACCAATTTTTACATCTGTAAACTTTTAAGTTTTTGAGATATAGATATCCTCATTTTAGAAATTCATCCCCCCTTTTCACCCCTTTAGCACCGGAATATAAAAAAATCCTCCTTTAGTGAGCACCTACATCCTAAAATAAATGTATCCCCAAAATTTAATTTCTTTCTGTCCAATAGTTTTGGCTCGGCGATGATGAATCTATCAGTCAGGACATGTTATTTTATATATACAGATTTTCGCATACCTGCTTTCAGCGTCTCAAAGAAGGATTTTTCACATCTCCTAATTGTTGTTTGTAATTTCTTACAATTTTTTTTTTTTTTAAATTTTTAGAAAATGTGAATTAAAAGGGTAAGCTATATAGAAAGTGACAGCAAGGTGAGTCTCTATTGGACTCTAATGATCTGACATATTTCAAATATGGCCCAATAACATCCTGCGATGTTGTGCGGTCTTTCTGCCGTTACAAGTCAACGTTGTGTAAACTAGAAGATCGTTCCTATTTGAAAAAATAAAAAAATATGTAATCTGCTATTGTAATTCTTTCTGATTGCCGATCAAAATGTGACTTTTATTTCATTCTGTGCAGAGTCGAGAGTTATCTCCAGATTGAGTAATTAAATAAATTCAAAATATAACATTAAAATAAATATTATTGCTCATTTATTATTGTTGAATGTTCTAGATTTTAAAAGTATATTTTCAATATAAAGTTAATTTAAACAGCAGCAAATTTTTGAAGATTTGGAATATGTGATCAAAAACTTTTAAGTCATATTTATTGTCATATTTTAATACATTTTAGGTCGTAAATGATTGCATTTTACTGACATTTTTAGGTCATAAACATCTGGGCTGTAGCCATTAGGCTTGGACATTAGTTCAAGCAATGCATGTCAATAAAATACATAGAGTTACTAACAAACTAATAAGTCACAATTATGAATTAGTCAGGTACAAAGTATTTTGGCAAGCCTTTAATACTAATAATAATCAAGAGGTGTAAAAATCAGCTTAACGGGAGTGTCCCATGAAATGTTTAGTGTAAATGAATCATCAGTACTTTTCTTATGAGTCCCTTTGTGTAGAAATAACACTTCAATCATGTGCTCAAGCAAGAAACAAATTCAATTTATTGCATCATGTTATCAAAAAAAGAACAAATAATATCACAATTAATCACATATGAATTATAATATACAACAACACAGAATCTTCACATCATTTACCTATTCCAACAAGAACACGAGACAGGTCGATAAACAAATAGTTCACCTAAAATTTAAATGAGCTTCCTAGCATATGTGCTTAAAAATATGAAATTTTTTTGATAAACTCCAAGCATCAAAACACAAACATTAAATACTTGGCACAACAGTGATATATCATTATATTACCGAGTACTATTTTACAACAACTTAAGTGTCTTTTAGACACTTTAGGAGAGGAACTGAGAAAAACACACCACAACTGGAAGCAACAAGAGTAAACAAAATGAAGATAACTTTCCTTCCAGTACTTTATTTACTGTCCTGCAAACTAAATATTGTATTTTCATTATTAGCTTTTATTTTATTATGATAATCTGCAGGATGTATCATAATTAATAGTGCTAATTGTAAAAGCTGTAAGTACACGATACTAGAAGCAAAGAATTCTTAGTAAACATGGGTCTGCAAACGAGCCATTTGAGAGATAATTTAGAATTTGTGGTTACCAACCACCGCTGACTTGACTGA